>NC_034597.1:906406-946860 GCF_900095145.1 Mus pahari | reverse complement strand
AAAAAAAAAAAAAGAACTTCTTCCATTTACCCCAGTCCTTCCTGGGTCTTATGAAGATGGGTCTGAGCTGTGTTTCCCTTTATTAAATAATCTTCGATGGCACTATGAAGCCTTTGCTGTATTCCAGGTATTGTCCTTGATTTATGTTTGCTAGCCTGTGTGATCCAACACAGATGGATCATCAAACATCATTTGACAGATGGAAAAAAATCAAGACATTAAGTAACTCCAAAATCAGAAAGTTAAAAAGAAAGTATTATTGAGCCCTAGTCACCATATTATATTCACACATAATAAGAAGAAGTTATTGGCTTAGTTCACAAATTGAGGTTGAGCCCTTTAGTCTGGTATTTTTAGAATCCTCGGCAGACCTGATCTGCAGTGTGCACGTCAGGTCAGTGAGCCCCATCTGTATTATTTCTGTGGCTCAATTGATGTTTACCATGTTTTTAAAAATGGATTCCCTACTAATTCACTACTAAGATGACCCAAATCACAAGGGTTGTGGCTTTTATACAGCCAAGGTATAAAATAGGCATAAAATCAGGGATAATGTTTCTTCCTGCACCTGTTAACTGACAGATGGCTGGAACACTGGTTTTAGATAAACTCCTTAATGGTGGATACAATTTCTCCCACAGCATTGTATTTCACTCTGTATTTCTTGTTCTTATTTTCTAGGGAGGTGCATTTGTTGAAATTTTTAGCGCTCAGGGGAAAAATCCTGGAGCTAAATGGAAGATCTCGGGCAGTCCGTCTGTGATTTGGAAAGTAAGTGTTAGAAATTAAGAGTCGAATCCTGGGAAGAAATAAGAGGGAAGGTTATAGAGAAAAGAGGCCTCGCTCAGACTTCAGAACTGATTTTCTTGTTCTTTTACCCTCAAAGGCTCCTTAGCTAGTTAAGACTGTCACATGGTGTGTCACTGCTTTGTATCTTTTGGGTCCTGCTTCATCATTTTAGGTGACTTTGATGTCTGAAGAAAGTCTCTCTAAGCTGTGGGCCTCTTGGTTTCCTGATTTCATCCTCTCTAACACCCTCCTCCATTCTATTGCAGCCTTACCCTTCCCATCCTAGCCTCTGCCTCATCACCACAAACAGCAGGACCTCAGAAATTACCAAGGGAGACCCAGAGACATCCTTCTCTGACCCCAGTCTTTGATTCTTAAGGCCACTTGTTCGGGCCACCCCCCCCCCCGTGTTTGTTCTTCAGTCCAATGGGGACCTTCAGGCCACAGACTCTTGTTTCCCCCACGTCAGGTGTGAGGTTTAGTTACCTTCTCTGAGGTCTCTCTTTCTCTCCACTGCAGACACTAATGTGTTTCAGTTACTTTCCAGTAAAGACCTTGAATGCCTTTGCTTTAGCCTATCATGACACTGGCCTGGCTAGTCCCTGTCAGATCCCTAGTCATTCTTTTGCCTCTATCTAGGTGTCTCAATATGTTGGGAGAAAATACCTATGGCCTTTCAGATTGACAGCACTATAAAGCCAACCCCAACCATCCAGAAAATGATCCTGTTACATTCTTGTCCATCTCCAAAATGAGCTTTTCTTGTTATCTTTGCTTTCCAACCAGCAAACTGCCGATTTTCAATCCCATCTCACAACCAGGGCATGCCCCCCCTCAGTCACCAGAAACTGACACCCCCATGTCCTAGGGAAATCAGGTGGAAGCCAGTCCTGCCTGCTGCAACTATACCTAAAAGCCTGTCTCCATCCATATCCTTTTGTCTCGTTTAAAAGCAAGAGACCAGCCGGGCGTGGTGGCACACACCTTTAATCCTGGCACTTGGGAGGCAGAAGCAGGCGGATTTTTGAGTTCGAGGCCAGCCTGGTCTACAAAGTGAGTTCCAGGACAGCCAGGGCTATACAGAGAAACCCTGTCTCGAAAAACCAAAAAAAAAAAGAGGGGGGGGGGAGAGAGAAGGAGGAGGAAAGAAAGAAAGAATGAAAGAAAGAGCAAGAGACCAATGTCTTCAAGGGAAAAATACCTACTGATGAAACTTAAAACTTAAAACTACCATTAAGTGTTTAATATTTGTCAAGTATAACATTAAACACATTGCACAATGTTCTATAAGGTTAGTGAGACTTAGTGAGAAAATAGCTACATGCCCCTCTGATAGGTGGAAATATTAAGGCATGGAAGGACAAGGATGGGAATTGTTTAGTTGGTACCCTGAATGAGGGAGAAGGGCCATTCAGTGAGCTTGCACCAGGGAAGTCGGGGAGCCTTTCCCAGGCCAACCCAGCACTGAGCTCTGCTGTGGTTTGAAGATAAATGTATCCCCGCAGGCTCCCAAGTTTGAATACTCGGTCTCAACCTGGTGCTGTTTGGAGAGGTTGTAGAATCCTTGGGAGGTGGGGCAGAGATCTAGTAAGTTGGCCACTGGGACTGGGCATTTGAAGGTTATCCTTGACCCTAGCCTTTCATTCCTTACCCTGCTTCCTGTCTGCCATGAAGAAGCTCTTTCACCGAAATGCCACCACTACAATAGTTTGCCCAGGCTCGTGGGCCCAAGGAACTGTGGATTAAAACCTTTGAAACCCTGACCTTGTGATAAATACTGCTTAGCTTTCAGTTGTTTGTGTTGGATATGTCATCACAACTGCCCAGAATAGCTAACACGAGTGCTAAGAGTCAACCAGGCATCAAGTGAGGCTGGGGTACAGAAGAGCATTCCAAGCAGAGAGAGAAGTCCAAGTGGAATCCCTTGTACAGGAACTAAGAGAGCTGCTGGTGCCAACAGGAAGTGTTGTTGGGTACAGACCAGCATATAAGTGCTTTGTGGCTGTGTTGAAAGTTTGAGTGAACTGTTGAAAAAATTTAAATATAGGCCCAGCATGTACACGAGTAAAATTAATAATGCACTTGGTCCATGTGTGTTCATTGCAAATGATTAGGGGATTCTATTACAGTAGACACTACATGGACTTTTTATTGCAGAATTCTTTTTAAAGGAGATTTATTTGTGTGTGTGTGTGTGTGTGTGTGTGTGTGTGTGTGTGTGTGTGTGTGCAGAGAAGACAGAATCTGATCCCCTGGAGGCATAGGTGGTTGTGAGCTGTCCAGCATGGGTGCTAGGAACTGAACTTGGGTCCTCTAGAAGAGCAACAAGTGCTCTCCACTGCTTAGCTATTTCTCCAGCCCCTTTGCTTAACTTTTTAGATAACCTTAATTGTTACATTTTAATTTATATTGATTTTAAATAAATTATATTTAGAATTTTCAAAGTTACAGGAGATGTGAGTAATAATTAATTAATTCTATTTGAACCAGTCCTGAAAGCAGAGAAGGTGTAGTGTGAATTCAGCACTGGTTAGGTATTTTCTTCTGCTGTGGCATGGGGTGGTAATCAGCCATGTACCTAGATGGAGATGTGCACAGGAAGCAAGAAGCAGCTCTACCCCAAACCAGATGAGTGGCTTTGCAATCCCTGACATTGAAGAACTTTTTTTTTTTTTTCATTTGGAGGGATGATATTTTCACACAATAAGAAATTAGCCATGTGGTTAGTGTGGTTTTATGTTCCATCCACATCAAGTCTCAGGAAAAAAAGCATCATCAAAGATTGAGTCTAATTTTAAATCTCTTGGAAGAGGGAGAGGGAGAGGGAGACCGAGGCTCTTTCCTATTGATTTGCAGTTCCAATTTTATAGAAGAATCCAATTAAGCCACTTACTACTGTTTCCATTTTGTTCCGTAGGAATTTGATAAAGAAGTTAAAAGTTTTGTATTTGTCCTGGAAGGCAGCAGCCAAACCAACAGAATCCAGTTACCAAAGGAGAATAAGCAAATCCGTGAGTAAGACTTCTAATATTGCACCTTAACGTTTGAGAGAGCTACGCTTTGTGTCTTAGAAGCAGGCATACTGGTAAGACTTCTGTGGCAGCTGCTGGTGTGAAGTCATGTGATATTTTTAATGTGGAAATAAGCTGTACGTCATGCACTTTAGAACAAATCCTGCCCCACTATCTTGTTGAAATTCAAAACTATCCTAAGACCTAGACGTTTATTTGAGTAGACACTTAGTATAATAATATTTTTGAGCCTAACTCTGCCTGAGGAATTTTCATAACACTGCTTTACAGCTGAGCTAATAAACATGGGGTTCTTAATAGAAAATCAGGGTAAAGGTGAAATTTTGACATGAATTCAGGAGTTCTCCTATAAGTTACAAGGACTTCAGTTTTTTAAAGAATTAAAAAATGATAAAAATAATTTATATAAGACATTATTAGTTACAATAATTGACAAACCTTTAGGAATATTAATATCTAATAGGTATCAATGTTATTTAACAGACAGCTGCAGTAATTGATTCCAGTGTGAAAATTAGTAACATCATTTTAAAGCAGACAGAACACTGGGAGATACCTTAGAGGTATGACCCAGAGGGGCAGTTGTTGGCAGTGAGTAGGTTGGAATTTAAGACCGTCACCAGATTAGGCTTTCAATAAAGTGATGTAACTTGAGTAATGTAATAATGTATTAATATAGCCAGACTTTTCATGAACCATGTCCTATCAGTTAAATGTAGATTTCTAATATCTTGTAGAAATAAATAGGCAGTTCTCTTTTGCGTTTACCATGGACCTCATCTTCATTCATTAAGAACATTTATTGAGTGACTTCAAGTAAAGCTTAGTGACAGAGCACTTACCTGTAGGCTCCTGGGCCTGGGCTCAGTGCCTGGCAACAGAAAACAAAACCTACTTAAAAAGAGCATCTACTGGGCACCTTCCAGCACCAGGCACTGTGAGAAGACATGCTGTTCACACTTGATATCTAATTTTAATTTTCTTTGTAAACTGTACAGATTCTAGGCTTTATGTACCATTTCAAGCACTACATGACATCCTAAGTTTCTAAGCTGGGAATCAAGCCATCCAAATTATAGATGGAAGATGACTTAATTTAATATAAGAAATTGACCTTGAATGAGAATAGATAATTATTGTTAAGATTTTTAAATTAACTTGCTGCCATAAGTAAATACGGCTTCCTCATAGGTGTGATTGACAGCAGGTGCTTTGTCACTGCTGTTTTTCATTCATATGTATATATATATATTTGTATTTGTGAGTGAAGTGACCTGAGAGAAGTCAGGATGCATGTCTGCAACTGTAGTTTTTCTGAAGAGAGAGAGGCGCAGTTCACCTGTTTCAGATACCGACTTTATGAAACAGACATTCTAGGAACTTGGCTGTTTGAGGCTGGAGAGTCTGTTTTGCCATTATTGCTGGACTTGTAAAGACAGTTCGACTGCCTCCTAGTCCGCCTGCATCTATGGTTGTGGTACTGATGGCATCATTCAGTCCTAGCAACTTTCTCTTTGGCTCTGAGAAACTGTCCTTACTTTACCGAGGTGACTCCCCTTCTGCCCCTTCTCTATTCTTGTTCAGGTTTTTTTGGCTTTTTTCCCCCTTAATTTTCTCAGAAATCTAGTTTAATGTATTATAATTACCTCTTTAAATGTAACGATGATGGCTTTTAATTAGAAGAAACAGAAGAATCTTCTAATGTATTTCTTATACAATGCCCTGCCATTAAAAATTAATCTGGCATTCCCATAACATGTGCAGCAGTGTAACAAATGAAACAGTTTACATGGTCTCCCTAACACTAATGCCTTTTGCATGAGCTCTTTGGAAGTTTTGATAAGAGAAGTTCACAGTTATTTTTACTTGTATAAAATGACCTTGTGTGTGAGGTTGGTATGGGTAAACTGAAATTAGAAAGCATGTCTTGAATAGAGGAAAAGTGGCTTTCAATTAGCATCTTAATTGAGTTCAATTATCATTATGTATTCCTATTTTAAGAATAAACATACACTTTATGCAAACTTGACATTCAATAGTTCACTTGGGTTTCTGACAGTATTACTTACAAGAAAGTTTCATAATGAAATTATATAAGTTTACTCCTAAATAGTAACATTTCCAAATTAAATTGTTCTTGATGAATCCAAAATAAATAAATCCTAAATAAACCCATTGTGTTTTAAGTTGTTATTATATTTATTTATTATTGTGTGAATATATGCATGCACCACGGTGTGCATGAAGTTCAGAGGAAAACTTGAGGGAATCCTTTCTCTCCTTCCATCGTGTGAGTTCTGGGAATGGAACTCAGGTCGTCAGCTTGGCAAGCGGTTTCTCTGAGCCTCCCTGGAGCCCAGGGCTGCTTTATAAAGTAACATAAGAAACTGAGCATGAAAGATAATTAGTTTTAAATTTTTTAAAAATTAATTTGCTGTCATAAGTAAATCATGACTTCCTGGTAGTTCATAGCTGGGTGTTTGTTACTTAGTGTTTGAAATGGTATGTATATAAAGCCTAGGATCTGTACAGTTTATAATGGAAATTAAAATTACAAGCCAGGTACCAACAGCACATCTTTCCACAGGGCCTGATGCATGGAAGGTGCTCAGTAGATGTTCTTTGTAATATGTTTTGTTTTGTGTTGCCAGGGATCAAACCCAGGCCCATGTACCTTTTAGGTAAATAAAAGGACCATTAAATAAAGGAGCATGTGACACTGATTATCACATTGCATACTTCTCCAGGGAGTTAATCATCATCTTTGAAACCTCTAACTCCAAGATGACATGCAATTGATGTTCAATAAGTTTGTTAAATTTGCCACAATAAGAAACTTTGACAATTCTGTTTCTAATTTCTAACTGTAAGCATCTGTCCTTGGTAATGACACTTTAGTGTATCATTCACCAGTTAGATAAATCTCCGCCACCCTTCAGCATGGACTGTGTTCTATGGAGCTGCCCAAGTGAGAAGCATCACTGTTAGACACAAATATCCAGTAGGGACTCAGTATCCAAGAGTTACGTTCAAAGTCATTGGTTTCCCCGCTGAATCATTTGAATCAAATCGTGTGTGTCCTGCCTTCTGTATCCCTATAGCCTAAGTTCAGCTGTTCTGAAAGATGAGGATGGCTTCTTGTGGTTCCCCCAGGCCTCCTACTGCTACTTTGCTATTCTTTTTAAATTATGTCTTGCTCCATTTCAAACCCTTAAGTGACTGTGATCTCACCATTGTATTAAACGTTCTTAGCAGAGTGAATGGTCCTGTGTTCCCGAACTAGTGGCAGGTTCTCAGCCCGCCTTCACCTCTGGGAGCACCTGAGAGAGATGGGGCCTCCTTGATGGGCTTGTCTCGCTTCCCTCCCAGGATATTGCAAAGCTTCCTTCTTCCTACCATATACCAGACTGTTGATACACTTCTGTCTTTCCTCCTCTCCTGTCACCTCCCGAATGACACAGTGCCCTGGACTTATGTTCAGTCTGGAGCCACATGTTCTCCCTGGTTATCAGCTTCAGGATGGTGGATTTTTAATGCCATTTCCATCTAAACTCCAGTCTTGCAGTCAGGTGTTTACTGGTCTATTTTCCTGGACTGCCTAAGAGTAGTGTATATAAAGTGCAGTTCCTGGCCAAGGCTGCTCAGAATCCCTCTCCCTGTCTAGGCTGCCTCATTTAAGTTGTTAGTAAATATGTTAGTAAAATGTCTTTTCAACTGAGGAGACCAAAATTTTTCATTAAACCAGCTTCTATTTTCTTTATTCTCTTGTTGAACCCATTGAAAAGATATTGTTGGTACTGATGAAAAGATTGAAACTGCTTGCTTCTTACCCCTTGGTGCTGCTCACCACACTCTCTCAGGCATGGATTATTGCAGGTACTCTCTACTAGGGCGCTCTACAGTCTGTTATCAAATTAGCCAGGGTAGACCCTTCAGTTATGAGTAACGTGTGCATCTTGTTATTCCTCTCCTGAAAACCATCCCATTTCTTAAAAATAATTTCTCTACAGGAATATAAACTGTCCGGATCCCTCTTAACTCTCTGGCTTTCTCTCTGAAAGAGTATTTCTCTGGCCTGTGTTCCATCCCTTCAAGTCGCGTTGTTATTTTGAAATCTAGCAGTCTCCTCTTTCCCAGCCTTTCCAAGCATCATCTCTTGAGTGAGGCCCAATGTGTTTTTCAGTATTTAAAAGAAAAAGAAATAGGGGCTGTATCCCTTTAACAAGGAATTTCTATTTTATGTACTTGATGGTCTTTTTAAAGCTAATAAGTTCTATATTCAGTGTTACTTGTCATGTACTCAGGTCATACCTGTGCTTCATACTGCATCTGTGATTCAGCCCATCTCCACTTCCTGCCCTGCCCTCCTGCCATGAACAACACTGATGGTGGTGATGTGTTAGAGCTTTCATTGGTTTTCCAACCAATATCAGAAAGCAAACTCCACTGTCAGGAACAGTTTATTTTGTCTCATATACAATCAAGTCAGTCTGTATTGAAGAATTTCATAAATGAGTGGCTTCCCACTGGTTTTAGGTTGCCCCGTGTCTTTCCCATAGCCTTCAAGGCTTCGAATGATTGGATTTCAGATCTATTCTTTTCCCTCTTCAGCATCTTATGCCAGCTGACTGAACATTCTGAGGTTCGATCCAGCTGCTATAGCCTTCCCCATGGACATCCCTCCTCCACTGTAAGGTGGACTGCCTCCCCTACAATCTGTTTCCCTCCCCTCGCCTGGCCAAGGCCTGTGTATTCTTCCAAGCTCCATTCCTGGGGTGCTTCTTGAAGACTACCTTCACTGATCATCTCTGTCCCCTCAGGCACTGAGAGTTAAATGCTGACCCTTGGCCTTCTCATCTGTGAAACCGTATTGCACATTGTAAGATGTCACAGATTTTTGCCAGTCTTACTACAAAAGCTTCAGCAAGTTTTGTGAACAGTATATGATCAATAATCTTTATTAAATGATAAAGGTAACTCATACAAATGATTCTTTGAGGTATAGGTGGAAATTATTAACCCACTTTTAGGGATGAAAAGGAAATTAAAGATTAAGGCTGAGTCTGGAACTATGGACTGAGTTCATCCTGAGTTTTCTGGGCAGTGAGGCGGCCTCATCCCACTTCTTGGATGACATAATCCTTGTAAAATGTATGTGGCATATGCACTCTTTCATTTGCTCTAATTAAACAACTATAAAACCACTGCTTAAAACTATCAGTATTTTACAAGTTGAGTGTGTTTTTCAGTATTTAAAAGAAAAAGAAATAGGGGCTGTATCCCTTTAACAAGGAATTTCTATTTTATGTACTTGATGGTCTTTTTAAAGCTAATAAGTTCTATATTCAGTGTTACTTGGGTGATTTTAAATACAATGCAGGCATGAAGAGTTTAAATTTCCTAGGCCAGGGGAACCTATACTGTGATGGAGTTTATTTAGCATTGCTGATGTACAGATTCAGCCTGTCAAATAGAATCAAAGCTCTCTTACCTTTGTCAGACTAACACCATGCATGAAAGCCTTTTGGAACCCAGAGCCTTGGTGTGTGAGAATATTGAATGGCAGAGTGCCTTGTCTAGAGGAAAGGGGTCTCTCCTTTCTAAAAATGCCCTTTTACGTGGACCTCTGTGTGTGAAGGGAACAATATTGATTCCATGAGCTTTGTGGTATACATTAGGGACCTTTTAAGGGGTGATTTCATTTGATCTGCTGTTCTCCAAGCTCTATTTACAGCTGAGACCACTGTGGAATGACACTACACTCATATAGACCAATCAGTGCGCGAGCCAGAGTGGCTGGCTGACGGGGCTTATTTGAAGTAACCTCAATCCCCATTTCACATTGTTTTTGTGGGTCAGAGCTCTGGTTGCCACATTGGGTCTGTCCATAAGTGTGGTAGAACACATTCCTAGAGAATTGTCTAGGTTAGAGCCTCTTCCAGGCCTTCCTCTCCTCATTTCTGTTCTGCTTACCTTAGAACTTTCCTCTCAACACATTTATGAGCTTGGGAATTTAAAAGAACTTATTCTTATATAAGTGATGGAAATATTAATAAGCATTAGTAAACATATTTGGCCAATTATTTTTTTTATAGAAAATATTGGGATAAAACATAGATGTGGCATATATTGCTCAGGAATGTTGTAAAAGGGTTTACAACGGAAATCACAAACCAGAAAGTCTTTGTATGAAATGATCAATAACATTGTATTGCTGAAGTAAAATATTTAAATTTATTTCATTTACTGTTAGAATAAATAAAACATATTATCACCTTAAATCAGTTCCTTTTCTTAGAGTTCTATGTCTGTCTGTCTGTCTGTCTGTTGGTCTCTCATCTCTCTCTCTAAGTCTCTCTGTCTCTGTCTCTCTCTCTTGTCTGCCCCCCTCCCGTGTGTGTGTGTGTGTGTGTGTGTGTGTGTGTGTGTGTGTGTACACGCACGTGCACTAAATCCAGCTTTGTACACATTGAGCAAGCATTCTAGCCCATAGACAGGCTCTGAACCTGAGGATGACCGTGACTTCCTGATTGATCTTCCTGCTTCTACTTCCCAACTGCTGGATCGCAGATGACCACAGTCACACCTGTTCTTCCTTAAAGTCTTCTTTTCTGACTGAGCTTTTGGGTCATAGACAAAGTTAAAGACATCTCTATGTTCTACACAATCCTTTGTATACAATGCAGATTTGTTCCTAACCTGTCTATTTCAGGAGGTGTGAACCTTGTGAGGTTTGTTGTCATTTTTTCTTTCATCAAGATTTGAACCCAGCATCTCCTGTGTGCCCTGGCTGCCAAATTCTTCTACCATCCACCTCTATCAATACCCTAAGAAGGACAGCACTAACACTGCTGCTTAAAAGCACAGTTAATTGGGAGACCAATCAGAATTTCAGAACCTTAGAGGGAAGGAATTAAGTGACCTGTTGTAGAACTGTAAAAATCAACTGACTTTATTTAAGCAGTTACAGACTTTAGCTATCCAAAGTGCCACATGGGTTGGTTTTTCTCCAAATATTTTTATCCATATGAAACTAGTGATAGGGAATAAAAGCTATCAGTACTCAGTGAGCCTTAATTAAGAGCACGTTAACGAAGGACTGTAAGTGAGACTGTGCTCCTTCACCCAGCTCACTGTGGACACTGCTAAGACCATATGACCTAGATCTGCTTCACTGCACCTCCTGCTGTACTTGTCATAATTAAAATCGCTCTTCTTGAGCTGCTCTTCTTTATTGAGTTGTTTAGTAAGACTATAAAACCTGTCAGTGAATGAAAATAATGGCCACACGTTTTTATGATCATGCTGATAGCAATCTGTAGTTCAGTTTTAAGTATGTGTGTGCGTGCGTGTGTGTGTGTGTGTGTGTGTGTGTGTGTGTGTGTGAATGAGAGAGTGAATAAAAATCTTGGTTTTGATTTTCATGAAAATTTCACCAGTGCCCCAAATGGGATTTTAAATGGCAGCATTGGTTGCCGTTTGATTCAGTTGTCCCAGTCTTCAGCTTTCAAGTCAGGTTATAAATTACGCATGTGTTACTGTAGGCCTGTCCACTCCTGTGGTACTAAGCTTTGCAGTGACTGTGTGTGTTTATGTGTGCATACAAGTGGCCTGAATATTTCACTATGTATTTTTTCTCTCTCTTCTAGTTGGACTGATCCAGAGGTTTCTTGTGCTTCAGATTTATATACCCCTGGGACAGGACTTCTCCACTGAATTACTGTAAGATATACAGGCTTCTTTGAATGTTTTATGTGCATTAGACATTTGATCAATTGAAGCAGTACAAACATTAATTGCAAGTGGCAGGTTTTTTTTTTTTTCATTAAATAGTAGTGACTTACCAGGTTGGCATGAAGTAATTAAGATAATTTAATTGTATGTCTCGGATATCGCTGTACTGTGTCATTTCTTGGGAGGAAGATGGCTGGTCTTACCTGTTTCAGGAGATGTGACAGATTATGATTTTACTTTGTCCTGTGTCTTAGCAGAACTATAGTTGGCTTAACAGTGATCGAAAGACTTCCTAATACTATTTACTGTAGTTCTGACATATTGGTTCATTTTGTGAGTGTAGAAATGGCTTGAAGTCTGTTTATTTTCATTGACCTTGCAAGATTGTCTAGCAAAAGCAAAAAAAAATAAAAATTACTTTTAGTCAGTTGAACTATGTGTTGTATGAAATAACAGTAGTAATACAAATTACATTTAATTTGTAGTTTCATACAGAATTGAATATTTTCTAAGATTTCATTGATGAATTTATGCATTTTTTAAAAACCATAACATGGTTTGCTTTGTTTTTAATAAAAAGCTATATACAGTTTAAGCTTAGGCATTTGTCTTCCATCCTGGACAAAAGTGAGTTGCTAATAAACAGTTTTGTTCTAGCTTTATCAGTGCTCAATGCAAACTAAAGGAGAAAGAGAGAGGGGGAGGGAAAGAGAGAGAGAGACACAGAGAGACAGAGACAGACAGACAGAGAGACAGAGGGACAAAGAGAGAGAGAGAACACATTCTTAGTTTATGAGAGTTATTACTTCCTCCCTGTGCCCGCTAGGGAATTAGTGACTTTTAAGCTGTCCAAGGATCTGACTTTTAGCTTTCAGGCGAAGCCTTGTTTCTTGAATAAAACAGATAAATGGAACACCCTTCACTTAGGTTTTACTCAACTTTAAGGCCCTGTGAACTTGTAAGATCTTCTTTTATTGTCTTCCATAGCCACCACCATTCTTTAAAATAGTTCTTAGAGAAGACCAACGCATCATTTGATGCTCTTATGCACCACTTCCTGGTTTCTGCGGAAAGAACATTCATGGGACTCTAAAAGCCCAGAAAGTGCCGCTGAAAGCTTTATTTGCAGCACAGGAGAGTGATTTCTGCATTGAAAGAAAGCAAATTATGTTTCAAAGTTGTAAGGCTATTTACATATAGATCCGATTCTGCTTTGCTTTTTACCCGGATCTCACCATCCACACTTTGAGTTTCTTCTAAGCAGTTTTAAAGGTGTTCCTAGTCAGCCTTTCAATCAGAGACCTATGAGTCCCTTGGCTGGGCCTTAGAACAGGATTCCTTGCAAATGAGACCTCTTGTTTTCTTGGTAAAATTAAGCTTTATTTGTGCATAAGCATTTGAGCACATCACCCTAGGCTAGGTGACACACTGTCTTATTTAATTTAAATGACGAAGCTTTAATTATTAAAAAGCCAACAGGTATTTTTAACCTGGTCCTAGCAGGAGAGAAGGTGCTGCCTAAGTCAGCCCAGCTACTCTTTGCTGCCATATTGCTGGTGCTCTTGGCTCGTTTCAGTATGGGAAGCAGTTTTGAGATGAGTCGCGATTAATGATTAGATTGCAAATTTGGTTCACTATAATCATTGATTTCTATGTTCTCATGTCCACATGGAAAGTGAGTTGGTTTTCTAAATGATTTTGGTTTTGTAATTTAGGAAAGTAAGTTCTCCTGGACAAATAGTTAAAATTATTCAGTGGCATGGGTGAGTACTCTCTGTCCTGACCAGACTGTGTCCGTTTATCTTATGTGGACAGAATTTGTTACTGATAGTCAAAAGAGTCTGTTTCATGCAGAAATGACAGGGACCATGTTTTCAACAAAAGGTAGACAGAATAATAAGTATAGACTTTCCTTCTAATACGTTTTCCCCCCTTGCTTTAAATGAAAGGGCTTTCTTTCAGTACCCTTCCTGTTGCAGTGTTCCTAGCAGCGTAGCCCTAGGCTATTTTAAATAATACATTTCTCTAACAAGCTTGGAAAGTCACCTAGCAGAACCATATCTGGCTTCTAAATTTCTCCTTTGTCAGATCAGGGGAAGGCATTTTGTTTCACAAAGGTTTTTGTTATACATCAAGAGCTTTTCATAAGTGTAATCTTGCCTGCTAGTTTAGGAGTTTAGCCATCATTTCCCCAACTCTTCTGTGTCTTTTATGCCGCCTGGATGATTTATTGTGCCCAGGAGGATGTGGTGTGCAGAAACTGGGGGATGCTTTAGAACCCGGCAGCTGCTCAGCTTGAGGGCTTCTTCATTCAGTGGGAAATTACTAAAGACCTAGTATTATCAGGCAGTCTGCTGCCCCAGGGATTTGAAATAACTTGAATCTGTGCTGGTCTCCCCACCCTCGCTGCTGTTTTTCCTACTTTCCAAACACCATTACCATTGTCTGGGTTGTTCCAGCTTCCTCTGGAGTTCCTAGCTTCCTCCCTCTACTGTTTCCACACTGACTGCAATTACTGTGAGCTGTCACAAGAAGACAAGTGGGAATTTCCACAGGCAAGCCATAGACGAGCTCCTGGGGTCTTGCCATTCTGTCTGTGTGTCCTGGGTCATCCTCTTCTCTTCTCAGACCCTCTACTTGGAGTGTGTCCTGCTCAGGCACCGTGTCAGGCACCATGTCTTCCCATTCTCATAGCTCTAGTCCTTTCTTGAAAGCCAGGTGATGTCCCTCTTTTAGATTCCAGTGCACAATTAGTTTCTGTGCCCAACTCTTCTAAGCCAGTCCCTACTCTGAAGAACTTCTTCCAAAAGGCCGTTTGTTAATCCTCCCCTCAAACTAATTGAGACCCATCTCCTAGGCCTCTTTCTAACACCTCACTTATTTTCTTTATTGAAACCCTAAAAGAGTCTACTTATGGGCTTGAGCGATAAGAGTTTTGAGTTCCATGAATACAAGACAGTGTCTATTAGACTCAGCACACCATTCTGGCACTTAGCGGTGGTTCTGAAATATGGGTGCATGGGCAAGATGGTTGTGTACTACTGAGTAAAGAGTCTAATCTTTCCTCATTCATTGTACTCTGAGAGCAAATGATCCATTTATTTCTCAATAAATGTTAGGATGACAGAAGAACAAGTATTAATGTAGAAGAAAGGATACCGACAGATCTACAGTGGAACTCTGGGAAACGTAGTGGTAGATTATGTCATTTGTCTTACCTATGGAGTAACAGTAACAACCCATCACAGGAACATTACAGATGCTATGTGAGAAGATTAATGCAAAGTAGCAATGGTTTCTACTTATTAAACATGATATATCTAGGAGTTACATTATCATTCTAGATAGTTTGCTTAGTTTAGTAAACATAAAAAATAAGCTGCTTGGCTGGTCATAACTCTTAGCCATTTGATTAAGCTGAAGTCTAAAAGATGAAGGGACTGGCTGGTTAGTGCGTATAGTCCTACTCATTCCTGGGGTTCAGATGCTTAGTTTATGGTGAGCACCTGTGCTCCACATCACTGCCCTATCCTTACTTGCCATACAGTGATAGTAGATATGCAGAAAATCCTTCATTTGAATCTTACCACAAGATGAAGGTGCAAAGCCTCGTACGTATGTCTTCAGGGCTTTCTCATAACAGTGTCATCAGAGAAGGAAAAGGCTTTCTTACTGGGCTCTTCCCACTTCACTCCTGTGAAGGAAATAAATGATTGACTTGAACTTTTTGCTATTTTTGATCTTCCTATTAATCTTTTGGGAAAAATCAAGAGCACAACCTGTTTGTTGATTCTTTACTATGGTTTCTGTATAGACCTCTATTTCTTTTAAATATCAAAGAGCAATATCATTCAATGTCTTGTACTCATGGCTAAGATGGCTACAGACCATCACAAGATTCAAGGAGAGTTTCACTGTCCCAGCACATGTATTTAGCTCTGTAGTAGCAGGATCCTTCCTGAACTTTTCAGTATGGGTATTGGCCTACAGTTTTGCTGTCAGTATGTCTCCTACTTTTTAACAAAGGTCATTTTGACTTGCATCATTTGTGGTATTCATTGCAGTTTTCCAAAGTATTTTAGTGTAACTATGCCCAACTGACCTGGCTAAACAACAGCTTTGTAAAACTTTTCCTTTTGTAACTTTCCACACAGTGTTGTGATGCACTCTTGGCCAGCAGTTGTAGGTGCTAACACCCGGCACTCAGGAGGAACCCCCAACCCCCCGAACCTGCGCTGTTGGGGAAGCTCTAACTGTATCTCGAATAGAAATCCACTGTTGCTCTCCTTCACGCCATCAATCATACCAAATGATTTTGCATTCATTTGAGCAGACACTATTGAGCTGCGTGAGTTCTTTGCTCTGTCCTGATTCTGCCATTATCTCGGTGAATCCTGAGAATTTGGACTTTTTTGTTGCCAGTGATTTGACTTTTTTTTTTTTTTTCTAGCCAGATCAGCCAGTTCTTTTTTCAGTATGTGGGGTGAAAACACTGTGAAAGCCCATGTGTTAGACTTGATGTGCTATTGGTAGAGGGAGGTTTAGGTTCTCAGCCCACGGGTCTTGGAGGATGTTGTTGCTACAAGGCTTCATATATTAGGCCTTCAGCTGTTGAGGGTGTTGCTTGTGAATCTGACAAAGGAAATACTAGGGTTTTGTTTGTTTGTTTGTTTGTTTGTTTTTTTAAGAAAGATCCCTAAAAGAGTGTGTAGCTTCAGCATCCTTCGATGGCACACTGCAACAGTTTGACACTGAAATTGTATCTGAATAGAACCTAGAATTAAAGCTGCAATTTATGTTTATTCCAGAATTTTTCTATTGTGTTACCTATCCCAGGTGCATAGCCTTGGGCATGATGGCTACAAGTGCCTCGCCGTTCTTCCTCAGTACATGGGAATAGGAGATGGTTATGGTCATAGTTAATTGTAGACAGTGTTTCTCTGTCTTTCCTAAGAAATTTTAGGGCCGTGTAGACTTCAAAGCTGCCTTTCCCAACTCTATATTATAGAAAATTGAAGCATACAATCAGATAAGGCTAACTTAATGAAAGTTTCACTCTCATGACCTTTTCTATTCTGTACTTAGTGAAGCAGACAGAGAAGTCAGAAAAGACTTTGTACTGCTTTTGCCTGCCTTGACCATGTCAGAAATAGCAGACCTGCTTGTAGATTCTCTCCTGTTCCCTTCCTACACCTGACATCATTTTGGCTTCTGAAAGCCAGCAAAATTGAGAGAATACCTGGATTTGGTATCTTCAGGTCAGAGTGACATTGGCAAAAGCTTTTGAGATTGTCTCCATTTAACCAAGCACAAGCCATTGAAGGAAATTTGCTTTCTTATCTCTTTGGTCATTTTGATGCCTTCCCTTGAAAAGCATAATGGTCACTGTCTCATTCCCAAGTTACTTGTAAAAAGAGACGGTATCCAAAGTATTATATTATCCAATGAAATCCTTCTTCCTTCTGTGAAATCTTTTGTTACCACCTGTAAACTGCCTCCGACTGGGGAAATGGCAGCAGCAGCTCACTTTACACAAGTGCCGTCTACTGGAGCAGCAGTGCATGCTTCTTTATCATTCTGAATGCATCTCAGATCTCATCCTATCTTCTATTTTTTTCTTTTCAAAATCATCAGTATTTAAATCTCATTATTTTAATTATGTCCAATTAAATGTACTTGCATAATCAGTACACTTTGTTACATGCATTAGTAAAGAGAGCACTTTAAGAAGCTTCGCATACTGGCTTTCTCAACGTATTAAATTTGCATGCCTTAAAATAGGTTTCATGTAGAAGTTTTACATAACACTTGTGACAGGTATATAAATCAGGTGTCATATGCTTTACTTGTTAAACATGCTTATAAAAGGTTTTTCCTCATGTCTTAATTTGGCTTCCTTTATTTATTTAAATTATTTTGTAGCACCCTTTATGTAACCAAGATATGTGTCCAAAATGAAAATGAAATACCAGCAACAGAAAAATTACACATATGTATATAATTGGAAGAATTCTTATTCTGAAAAATCATAAGAAAAGGCTACACATTTTTAAGGCTTTGTGTAGTTAGTAATTGCTTCTTACAACTCACTGGTAGGCAGGATGTAAGTCAGGATCCTGTGGTCAGGGCTCCATGAGCTTGAGAGACACTGGCCATTTATTAGCATGGTGATGCTAGGCAAGGCACTGAACCCTCTGGGTATGATCACCTCATCTGCACACCAGGGAAGAGATGAATATCCACTTACTGGGATTTATAACTTTTACATCTCCTTAGATGAGAGTACAGTGATATTTAATATTTAAAGCACTCATCTGAAATACTTTAGGTTGCCTAAGAAAGTTTCATGGCACTAGTTCCTGAAGAGAGACTCCTTAAAAGAGGTTTTCCTAGGAGGTTTTTGTTACTGCGGACTTGGGGTCCTCTGCTAAAAGGGAAAGATTGGCAGGAACCAGGAGAGAGGGGAGCTTTGCTGCTGCAGTGAAGAAGCTGGATGTCTACCTGCTGGTAGCCAGAGAGCTCACATTATAGTCTCGGTACTAGCAGGGTCCAGAGGACCACACCAGGTGTGAGACCACAGATGCAGATTCTGAGGGGACACATTTGGAGACTGGAAGTTACAGGTGATTAACTGAGCTTTGTTCTCTGACACTTTGGGCTGTCCTTTACCTTCCCACATGGGATCATTTAGGATGACCTAGCAAGTACAAATCTCCCAATTCATCTCTTTTTCTTTTACTTCCTCTCAGGAGAATGAGTCTTCAATAGTTCCATCTGTCTCTCATCTATCTGTCTATCTATCTATCTATCTATCTATCTATCTATCTATCTATCTCATCTATCTATTTCATCTATCTATCTATCATATATATATATATATATATATATATATATATATATATATATATCATCTTTATATCTATCATCAGGAGATATATTTTCACTGATTTGCATCTCATTCAGTCTCACTATATTTTCTATTTATTCTGATAGTTAATTATAAATATTCAAATAAAAGTTATTTGAAATAACTACAAAAATATGGGATTTACATAGTCTTGTTAATAAAATGTGTGGTCATGTTTAAGGTTTCCATTAATGGGATATATATATATATATATATAATGTGTGTGTGTGTGTGTGTGTGTGTGTGTATCACTTATAACTCTTATAACATGAAGATGCCCTTTGCTAATATATAAGTAATATCATGGAACTTATCTGGCTTTGATTAACTTGGCAAATATAACGTACAAGGAAAATTCTTACTATGGGGAAATATCATAGCCATAGTTTTTGATTTTGAAAAAGTTTCTATTAATTATGGGTCTTTAAAAAGAAATGTATTTGTGTGTATGTGTGCATGAGGGTAGGTTCCCTGAAGGCCAGAGGCATTCAGGCAGTTGGTGAGCCATCAGACACAGGTGCTGGGAATTGAACATGGGTCCTCTACAAGAGCAGTACCCACTCTTAACTGATGATCTGTCTCTAGTGCCTAATAATGGGCATTTAAATGTATAGATTGAGATACTTAGAACATTTAGTTGAGTGCATCTTATGATAGCATCTCTGGAACCTTTATGGCATTTATGTCACAGTGGTCATCTTACTTCTGTGCCTCTACAGCTAGCCCCAACTCTAACCAGAACATGAGATATTGGAGAGCCCAGGCATACTGCATTCTGATGAGGCTATCATTAAACTTTGAATTTTTTGATCCTGTTTGTAAAATATACTGCCAAGATATTACAATAGATTGCAGCATAGCTAGTTGAACTATGTGTTACTTACAGAAAGATAACATAGTACCTCATCCATAGCAATCTGTAGATGGTAGTTTCCTGTTGTTATTTCTAAACCTTTGAACTCCTTTTGCTGTTTTCAGTTTGTTATGTTGTATGCTCTGGCAGCAGGGAGGAGGAAAAGTGTGAAGACAAAGGTGGTTCAGGGTTGGTGAGATGGTGATAGTCACATTTAGGATTCCATTANTAGAAATAAAGTTTCAGAGCTAGGTAAAAGAATGTTTAAAGTGATGTGATAATGATTTTGAAATGGGTGTGTATTACTTCTGGTACTTCAGAAAGAACCATGTAACTTTCCACTTTCAAATCTTACACACATATTGAGATGAGCATGTTTATATGTTTAGGATGAGTACAGGAGCCAGTGCCTCACCAAAAGGCCGAGATCCACAGGTATAGTTCAATCATCTCTTTAAAACTGGATAGTAAGACTCAATTAACTGAAAATGACATTGCAAGTTTTGGTCACATTCAAATTCTGTTTAAGGTAGCTGGGTATCTGCTCTACTTTAAACAATGATTGGAATCTCTATTTTAAGTTATACAAGTTGGTCTTGGGCATTCTGAGCTCCATCCAAGCTCTCTACAGTTGATTGTCACTGGGCATCATGGGCTTTTCTGGGGCTGATCCTAGCTAGCTCTCCCTACTTAGATTACTCCGTTCCCCTCACCTGCTGTAGCCACCTTGGTACTGAATTCCTCATGTACTCTCGTGTTGCTGCCTCAAGGTTTCATCCGGTTAGTTTTATTGCTTCACCTTCTACACATTAGGTATCCTCTAAAGGCAAATCAGACTGTAGACTGTGTGTTACTGTCATGCTGCAATAGAAAACCTGAGCAAAAGAAAAGGTTTTGTTTTGGTTGAGAGGGGCTACAGTCCACCATGGCAGCAAGGCACAGCAGCAGGAGTGTGAGGCCGGGCTGCCAGTCAAGAAACAGAGAAAGCAGGAGGAAGTGGGGGCCGGCATTTAACCTCAAAATTCACCCCCAGGAACAGACTTGCACCAGTAAATCCCCACTCCCCAAACAGTGGCACCAACTGAAGACTGAGTGTTCAAACATGAGCCTATGGGAGAGACTTCTCATTGGGTCATATATTGATCCTCTCAGGATATTCCCTGGGTCCTCTGCTTGTCATAAATTTCTGCTTCCTAGGTGTCTCCATAGTTGTAGACATGATGTCTTTGAAGGGAAGGACTATATCTTAGACATTGTGATCTCCACAATACCAACAACATATGCATGGTGAGTTCTTAACGAGATTGGTGGTACTGTGCTATAGTGAAATGTTTTGATAAACTGTATGTTGCTATAAGTAGAAAAAACAAGAATAAAAAGGATCACAGTAAGAAAGTAGAAAAAATTAATTAGGAAAGGGCTCTGGTCAGCTTGCCTCCCTTAGTCCTGTGTTTCTGAAAAACTAATGAGTGGCCGTAATTCCTCCCTCCACTCTCCCTCCCATGTATGAAGCAAGTTTCTCCTAGCTACACTTCACAGGATGATGACTATATCAACAGGGATGGTTACATATGGGGAAGGAGAAGTGAATTTTCTCAAAATGGTCATAAAAGTGATTTTCAAGGCTGGACTGAAGCTATGGAGCACAACATGTAACTGAGATGAAAACTGTTTCTAAGCCTGTAGTCGAACTCCCCAAAGACTACTTTAATTAAATCCAAGCAGTTTCCCTGTTTATTGGAAGACTTTAGTGATCTTACATTTTCTATCTGTTTCATACTTAAAAGGCTATTACAATAAACGGTTCAAAAACAATGACAATGAATTCTCAGTATAGTTAGAGGTGGGCTGCATTTGTTAGCAGTAAATAGAAGCAGCTGCTCTGCTTAATACACTCTCTTTCCCCAAGGTTAAATGCTAGTGATTTATAATATGGAAACAAAATATCTGAGCATTATTAAAAGTAGTACATTATTATCGATATGTACAGTGATTTCAAATAAATATACAAATCAGCCATATTGTCACAAGTGATGTCTTAGCATACATAAAAACCTTTATCAGCTCAGTTTTCAGTTATAGGCAATCCATAAATCTTACCAATTTCCTGATTTTCAATAGAGTAAAAATGCTGAGCCCCCAAAAGATTTCTCTTATCCCCTCCCTCTGTGTGTGTGTGTGTGTGTGTGTGTGCACACGCCAGTGTGTGCTGTATGCACGTATGTGGGTATATAACCTATGCCACACATATGGAGGTCAATACAAGAAATCAGTCACCTTCTTTGTCGCCTGCAGTCTTGAGAGTGAGTCTCCTTAACTGGAAGCCTGGAGGTTCACCATTTCAGCTAAGCTGTTCACTAATAAGCTCTCAGGTCCAGCTCTGGCTACAGTGCTCTCACCGCCAGTGCTGGGGTTACACCCGTGCCAGGCTTTTCACATGGGTGCTGAGAAACCAAACTCAGGTCCTCATGCACTGAGCCATCTCCTCAGCCCACAGTCTTCAGCCATTTTAGTGTCAATGCCAGGTCTAAAATCCTAGACTCCTGGCTAACTGACTTTCTAGTCTCTTATCCCCGTCCCCCAACACACACACAGGGTTGGGGATTGAACCCAGGACTCCGTGCACAGTAGGCAAGTGTTCTCCCACTGAGTGTGAATCCACAGCCATTCCCTGGGTATCTGTGCTGTCTTTTAGTGCTTGTGCTGCAAAAAGAAGATAAGATAGCCTGTTTTCATAATCATGGGTTCTGACATATTTATATGTGCATTTATTTCTGTAGCTGCTTTTGACTCTTTATTGCAAAGGGTTAATTCTGTTATTACAATCCAGGTTTATTTACTCTCTTACTCATCTCTAGAAATTAACAGAAGTAAATTGTTTGAATCACAACCAGCAAGGAAAGTAAATCAAGGAAAAAATAATTTTACAACTTTGTACATGCTCATTCAGTGGACGGTCAGAATCCTATTCCATTATCTCAAGGAGAGATGGCAAATTATCTCAACAAAGGTACCCAGCACTCACCTGCCCCTCAGGAGAAACCAAATGACAGGTGCATGGCTGCAGAGGAGCCAGGAGAGATTACTGAAGTCAGTAGTAAAAATGGAAACATTTTAAGATATGGAAACCTTGGACCAAACCACATTCAAAGAAGTGAAATTCACCAGTGCCCACCACTCAGACTCCAGTGGCTGCTCCTCTACAGGAATACAGAGAAAGAAAGACTTCCAGAAACCTGCTATCATGGAAACTAGCAATGACCGCTAGCTAGCTATTGGAAACTCACAACCTTTCCAGCTATATATACTTGAGGTCTGTACAGAAACCTGGCTTTGAAAAGGATTTCACATCATCTCAATGATTCCTCAGTGGACTGTAGGAACTGTCTTGAGGAGAGACCTATGATTTGAATGTGGACAACTCTAGGAAGACTAACCAGCTGGCATGCCTGAGTTGGAATGATAGTCAGGTGTTTTCTTCTCTCTCTCTTCTCCTACCTTTAAGGTATAGTATCTCCCAGAGAGGAATCAGGAATAGACTGAGGCTGAATCCACAACATTCCTCTGAGCTAAAGTGGTTGCAGAGCAAGTAAGAGCAAAGGTCCTCCCTATTCCCCGTGCTGTGAGCACACGGATATTCCACTGTGTTAGCTCAGCAAATGGCTGTCACATGGACCAGTGTGGCTCCGTGGGATACTTCTGTTACAAACCTATCGAATGGAAATGGGTACTACAGCACAGAGGGACATAGAGAGTGTCTGCTCAAGGACTGGGGGCATCTAAGCCCAAGTAATGGCCCATCATGGGTCGCTCTCTCTGGTGCCAACAGTGAAGGCACTTACTCCTCTGCCATCCCATCCTCAGCACCCAGCAAACACTAGGATCACTACTAAGGCAGATAGAATGTGCTGTGATCTGTCCCTGCCCTCATATACACACATACTCATAAGAGCATGCTTTTTAAAAACTATAGAGCTTTAACTATAATTCTACTCTAAAAGTGCATAACCTGAGAAGAGAGTGGAGAGAAAGAAACTTTACCCAGTGCCAGCAGTGGCCTCTGTTCTTATTTGTTCTGCAAATACTTTAGCTGAGAGAATTCTGTGGATCCTGACACAATCCATTGCTGGTTGATCTCTGGGGGCTATTGTAGCTTAAAGGTTGGAAGCAAGGAGGAGAGAAGAGACCTGAACATCATTCCTCCTCAGGCGCATACACGTGCTGTACCTTTGTGGTGTTTATTGTCTGCAGGCCCCAGGCTTTGATCAGAAGCAACTGAGATGGCTCAGTGTGATTCCCATAAAAACAGTACTTGGATTTCTGAACCAGCTGTTCCCGTGAAGCTCCTGTGCCTGCACACACTGTCTAGTTATAGAATCAGTGCTTCAGGGCCATTTTCACAATTGGTGCAGCCCAGGCTCTTGACAGATATTAAAGTTGGTATCAGCAATGCCTAGTGAAATCTACTGTCTCACAATCAGCACTACCTCTACAACCACCAGTAGAAGTTATACATGATGTACCCTGTACATTGTGTACACCACACATCTGAACTGTTAGTGTCTACATTTCTATATGGCTTGTGGAGATTGTGAGTCCCCGACTCCAATATGATATGCAGTGTGCCCACATTGGACTACTAACAGCCAACGAAGTTACAGAAGTATTACACTATGGTTCATAACAGGAAATATACTCAGTGTTGCTTTATAAACTGATACCACAAAAAGGCACTGTTTAAGAGAAAATTACTAACCAAAAAGAACTAGCCCATAAAGTGGTGGAGAACGCCATCCTACCAGGTGTTCAGATATCACCATAGTAACATATGGAATGTGAAATATCCAGGAATTACTATACATCCTAAAGATGTTAACTCTAGTAACAGGTCCCCAAAGTACCTAAATAGATGAAATGCCCGATAAAGAATAAAATTGACTTAAAGGAATTTGCTAAGATTCCGTAAACATTAAACGATGCAGGGTGTGAGAAGTTCAGTCAAAAGCTTCACCCACAGAACAGACTAGATGGAGCAAACAGATGTTGGAGCTTTATACAATTTTCCATTTTTTTTTTTTTTTATTCTATAAGGGGTAGGGGCGAAATGAATGGAACACTCCAGGTCCTCAGGATATGATCACATCAAATGACCAAAATCTATTCCTGGCATGCCTAAAGAAGAGGGGATTAGGATTAAGAACATAGAAAGTCTATTGAATTCAATAATAGCAGACAACTTGCCTTATCTTGAAAACCATACAGCATATATGCACAGGGGACTTATAAAACCCCAAGTAGAATTGTGACCAGAAAGAACCCTTGCCATAACACATAGACAAAAAGGACAGATTTAAGAGTCTTCAAGAGAAGAGTGCCGAGGGAAACTGCCCAAGCTAATAGCGGGTTTCTCAGTAGAAACTCTGTAGGCTGGGAAAGCGTGAGCGTTAATGACAAAATGTCCAGTAGAGGCAAGTTAAAAAGCAAGCGCTGGTGCTGGAGAGGTGGCTTAGTGCTTAAGAGTGCTTATTGGTCTCTCAGTAACCCAGGGTTCATTTCCCAGCACCCACATGGGAGTTCACAACTATCTCTTAATCCTCTTCTTGGGTTTAATACCCTTTTTTGACCTCCCTGGGTAGTAGGCACACATTTGATGCACGTATAGGCATGCAGGCAAAACACTAATACATATAAAATCTTAAAAAGTGATTGATAGATAGATAGATAGATAGATAGATAGATAGATAGATAGATAGATAGAGTTTATTTTAGTATATAGTTGGAAAGGATACAGTCCATCATGACCAGAAAGGTATAGTGACAGAAATCTGAGGTGACCTCCACAATCAGAAAGCAGAGAGGAGTGCTATGTCTCCATTTGTTTCCTCCTTTTTACTTAAACAGAACCCTAGTCCATGGAATGCTGCTGCCCAATTAAGATTAGGTCTTCCTTTTAACTAAGACTCTTTAGAAGTACCCTCATGGATACAATGGGAAGTGATTCAGTAAAATCTTCAATGAAAATTTATCATCACAAGTCCACTCCTTGTCAACCTGACACCCAAACACATGACTTTTCCACTGTTACCGGATAGAAGTACTGAGTGAGAAAATAATTGTCAACTTAAGTTACTGTATCTGTCAAGGCTGTTCTTCAAAAGCAAATAAGTAATGAAGACTTTCCAAGACAAAATCTGAAGGAATTTGTGTCTCTGAAACCAGCCTTATAAAAGTTGTTTGAGAGATTCGTGAATCCAGAAAGGGAAGGAAGACAGGTTGATAGAAATACAAAACAAAATAGAAATTATCATACATTATCAATAAAGTAAATCATCAGTTGACAAGTAAGAAAAGAATCAAAGAATATTCAAAACAACTACAAGAAAATCAGTAAAATGGCAGGCATAAGTATATACCTTTCAGTAATAATTTTAATCTACATGAAGTCATTAGTGATGCTCTCAGTAAAATATATGGGTTGGCTAAATAGTTTAAAAAGCAAGACCCAACAATTATCTACAGAACAAGAACTTACTCACTAGCCAGTATATACAGGCTGAGGTAGGAAAGTATATTAGCTGTCAAGTAGAATACTCTAGCAAGCAGAATCAGCTCATGTGCTTCACATAGTTATATGTGAAAAAATAGAGAATTTAAGGTAAACACAGAAGATGTTAAGGGCCACTAAATAATAAAGGTAGCAATTCATCAAGACTATAAAGATTGTAAATCTTTATATACCTCATGTTGGCACACTGAGATTTATACAGCAAACACTATTAGACCTAAAAGGAGATATGGGCTGTAATATAATAAAGGGCATATTAAGACTTTGCTGTCATCAGTAAATAGATCATCTAGACAAGAATAAAGGAAGAGCCATATTAAACTGTACTATAAATCAAATGGATTCAGTGGACATTTGCAGAACATTCCATTTGACAGCTGTAGAACACATATTCCTTTTACTGGTACACAGAATGTTCCCAGGAATAAACAAACCAAGTTTTTAAGAACTCACAGTCATAGCCTGTTGCTTTACTGATCATAATGAAATGAAAGTTCACAAAAGAAACTTTAGAAATTTTAGAATACATGAAGATATAACTAGATACTTCATTGTTTCTTTTTGTGAAATCAGGTTTCTCTGTGTAGTTAGCTGGCCTGGAATTTGCTATGCAGCCTAGGCTAGTCTAGAATCACAGAGATCTATCTGCCTCTGCCTTCTGAGTACTGTGATTCAAGATAAGTGCCACCATGTCAATCACATGCTATTTTGGAATGGTCAAGTGGATCACTGAAATCTGAAAAAAACAATGTTTACTTCCTTGAAATACTTAAGAAAGGAAACATGGCCTTCTCAAGTCTATGATTACAGCAAAAGTGGCACTAAGTATTCTGTAATATTGAGAACCTACATAAGGAGTTAAAATGTTTAACTAAATAGTCATAGTTGCTTAGAAAAGCAAGAACAAACCAAACCCCAAAGCAGTTGAAGGAAGTGGGGATGAGTAACCTGAGCCTCAATTCCTGGAACCCACATAAAGCCAGATGCATTTGTACCTGCCAATCCAGTGCTCCTGGATGAAACATATTGAACATGGCACTAAAATGTGGAGTCTCATGATCACGGTTGGAAAGATTAATATTCTCCACACTGCCCAAAGAGAACTACAGGCTTCCCATCAGAACAGCACCAGAGAAGCAATTGTGAAATTTATATGGACGCACAAAAGACCCTGTGTTAACCAATACCGCTACAAACAAAAAGAGCAAAACTCACAATATACGATTTTAGGACACATTTCAAAGCCATAGAAACCACAACATCCTGTATTGGCATAAAGCCATATAGCCCAGTACAAAAGACTAGTGGCCCCAGAAATCAGGCCAAAGATCTACAACCAATTGGTTTTTTTTTTTTTAATAAAGTTGCCAAAAACATATGGTAGAAAGGTCTCTTTAAGAAGTCTTGCTGGGGCAAACAGGGTTTGTACATGCTGAAAATTAAAATTTGTTCTCGGTCACCAGACACAAAACCAATCAATACAGGTCAAAGACTTAAAATAAGACCCGAAACTCTAAAAGGTCTCGAGTTAGTTACTCTCTGTTGCTGTGGTAAAATACCATGAACCAAAAGCAACGTAGGGAAAAGGGCTTATTTTAGCTTATGGTTCAAGATCGGTAGTGTGGCAGTTTGAATAAGAATGGCCCCATAGGTACTAGGAGTGGGATATTGTGGTCATGGGCATAACCATGATTTTGTTTGGAAAAAAATATGAAACACTGTGGGACTCCGGACTACAAAAGGCAATTGAACAGTTTACGTGACACTTAATGGACCATCCTAGTAGGAGCGTGGAAGACAAGGTGTTGAGGGCGATTTTACCCACTTAAGATGTTTTCCGAAGGGAAGCACATTGGTGAGTGGTCCAGGACCGTTCTTGTGACATTTCGGCTAAGAGTGTAGCTGAGTTTTGCTTTTGTCCAAAAAATCTTTCTGAGGCTAAATTGAAGAGTTTTGGATTAGTGGTGATGGCAGAGGAGATGTTGTGACGGCCTGATATTGACTATGTTGCCTGGTAGTAGCCACTTTTGTGCAGATCTACAATGAAAAGGAACAAACTGAGTAAGGAAAAATGAAAAATACTAGTTTGAGGAGAAAAGGAGCACCAGGAAGTGTGCATTGCTCAGGGAGGTAGCTTACAGCAAAGCCTGATGGGATAAAGGAAGTGGTGACCTCAGGTCAAGACTCGGCTGATGCAGATGGAATGGAAGTAGGAGGCCGTGTTCTAGTGCTAGCAAGCAGCAGAACCCAGCAGCTTTTGGTCATATGGCTCTAGCCTTCCAGTCAAGGATATAAGAAGAGGGTTTGGGATCTCCCTCCATGGCTAAGAAACGATGCCAAGGCCAGACATGTGTCAAGAGAGTGCTTGTATGAACGCCCATACAGTAAAGCTGTGAAGGTGAAGTCTGGGCTGCCAAGATGTTAGAGATGTCAGAGTCATGGTATACTTGTTTCGGAAAGCTGTAGACCTGGTGTAGAAACGGCCCAAGAGTGAGAAATGTGTTGCACTCAGTGAAGCTGGAAGAAGTTGGAGATGTGAAGAGCACTTGGATGTCAGGCATGGAGATGCAGAGTTCTGAGTTGACCCTGGTAGTTTCAGTCTTTGGTCTAGCATTTCCTCACATGCTCCCTTTACTCCCTTTTGGAATGGTAATGTTTATTTCCCATTACATGTTAGAAGTATGTGACTTACTTTTTAATTTTGATTTTACAAGAAAGGATTTTGATCTTTTGACTTTTAAACAGTTTTGTGACTGTGATAGACTTTGGGGACTTTTGAACTAAATGCATTTTGCATTATGATACGACTCCAACCCTATGGTGGTCAGGGAGTGGAATGTAATGGTTTGAACAAGAATGGCCTCCATAGGCTCAGAGATTTCAATGCCTGAGAGGGATTAGGGGGTGTGACCTTGTTGGGTTAGGTAGAGCCTTGTTGGAGGAAGTATGCCACTGGGATGGGATTTGAGGCTTCAAAAACCCCAGCCAGTCCTAAGTACCTTTTCTTCTAGCTTCCTTCAGGTCCGGATGTAGTACTCTCAACTACTTCTCTAGCACTGTGCCTGACTGAGTACTGCCATGCTTCCTACCATAATGATAATGGACTAAACCTCTGAAAACTATACACAATTCTCAATTAGAGTTTCCATGGCCACAGCATCTCTTCACAGCAATAGAAAACAGGCTAAGACAGCTAGTGTCCATCAGGGTAGGGAAGGGCAAGCATGACAGCAGAGGCCAGAAGCCAGATGGTCACATCATCTGCATGTAGGAAGCAGACAAAGGACAGAAAATAGTGCCTGGTTCTAAACTTTGACTATGCAGAGCATAGTCTACCCTGATTAATCATGGACATTGGTATATCATTGAGGTAGCCTTAGGATCCCAGGCAATAGAAATATATCACTTAGGACAAGGGTGGCATCACGGAGTGAGTCTAATGAAAACTTTGACTATTATTTACTTCTGAATAACCGTAGAAGTGCTCAGAAATGTTTACAGATGCTACTGGCGGGAGACTTTGCTGTATACTAAGGAAACACATTCATTCACATAAACTGAACAACTTTCAAAAACATTTATCATTGACAAAGTACTATGTTATATGCTATAGACATCCCAT
Organism: Mus pahari; assembly: GCF_900095145.1. Taxonomy (NCBI): domain Eukaryota; kingdom Metazoa; phylum Chordata; class Mammalia; order Rodentia; family Muridae; genus Mus; species Mus pahari. The sequence goes on along the minus strand of NC_034597.1, from coordinate 917,358 downwards.
CCTTCATAGCCGCTATGGCTGTGGTCCAGGATTACACACATGTCAATGTGAAGTGGTTTCTAGTCTTTCTGTGTCTTCTGCATCAATGACATTTTGTAAAGTACAGGTCAGTTATTTTATAGAATGTCCCTTACTTGATCTGTCTGTTATCTGATTTTGATTAGAGTCCTGGTTTTCATATCTGGCAGGCATTGTATACAAGTACTATATCGTCCTTAGAAGAGTTCAGGAGACTGCTGGCATTCATGTAGGATGAAGGTTTTTGTTTTTAGATATTTTCTTTATTTATATTTCAAATGCTATCCCAAAAGTTCCCTATACCCNCCCCCCCCCCGCCCTGCTCCTCTACCCACCTACTCCCACTTCTTGGCCCTGGCCTTCCCCTGTACTGGAGCATATAAAGTTTGCAAGACCTAGGGGCCTCTATTCCCAATGATGGCCGACTAGGCCATCTTCTGCTACACATGCAGCTAGAGACACGAGCTCTGGGGGTACTGGTTAGTTCATATTGTTGTTCCACCTATAGGGTTGCATCCCCCTTCAGCTCCTTGGGTACTTTCTCTAGCTCCTCCATTGGGGCCCTGTGTTCCATCCAATAGCTGACTGTGAGCATCCACTTCTGTATTTGCCAGGCACTGTCATAGTCTCACAAGAGATAGCTATATCAGAGTCCTTTCAGAAAAATCTTGCTGGCATATGCAATAGTGTCTGGGTTTGGTGGCTGATTATGGGGTTGATCCCCAGGGGGTGGGGTGGGGGCAGTCTCTGGATGATCCTTCTTTCTGTCTCAGCTCCAAACTTTGTCTCTGTAACTCCTTCCATGGGTATTTTGTTTAGGATAAAGTTTTAGTCACTTAGTTAAAGTGTTATCCATCACATTATCTCATAGTGAAGTTACTATATAGCCAGTCATTTGGGGTGATACAGTTGGGGACCACATAAATGCCTTGCTCTTTATCCACTACCTTTATCATAATGATTTCTGCTGAAAATATTTATTACTATGAGGGTTATACAATAATCTGAATTTTTAGTTATCTTCTAATGACACAAATAAGATCCAAGTGGAGTAGTCTTAGCTATCTGCCTAGCATATTTTGTCAAATTTTTCTCTCTCTAAGTCACCTGAATTTTGCTTATGTACCTCCCCATCAGCAAACTTGTATATCTAACAAAACTGGTCATATGCAGGTCCTAGAGTGGTGTTTAATTGATAAGTCAGTCAGCCGTCCTTTTCTTTCTTGTTTGTTCTTGGGGAGTGGGAATCTCAAGTACACCCAGCCAGTTTAAGGAAGTTTTAGGGTTTGATTGGGATGTTGGCCTGGAAGCACCTCTTTACAACTGGACTCATTCTTTGACAGGATAAAACCAGTGCTGTGTATCAGAAGGGGACTATCAGAGAAAAGGTGGGTCATTAGGGACAGTTTCCAGCCTGGAAGTCAGTCGGTCTTGAAGTTCTGTGGTGGTCACTGATGTGAGCTGCTACAACAGTTTTAGATTGGCTTAGATTTGTTGCTCCTAGAGGCAAATAAGCACTAATAATCCTTACTTGGTAATTAAAAATATGGTAGGAAGGATGGATGGAACCCTTTCAGCAGCCAGCAAAAACTAAGTACCTTTCTTGTCCTTGCCAGCTTGGTGGAGGTTTCAGTGGCAGAACAGTATGGAACCCATCTACCCATGGTCCCATCTGCATAGTCATGAATTTTTAGTAGTGACGGCTAAGGCTGTGGAGAAAGGCTGGCTGCCATTGGACATTTAGTTACCTCACTCCTTCATTCATTCAACATGCTAACTGGAAACAGTGAGACCAGACACTGGTATGTTACGGCCACCTGAAACTCAGAGAGGTCATCACAGGTGATGCAGTGATAGCAGGCGGAGGTGGAAACCAGCGTTCAAAAGCTTTGATGCATTCATAAAGTCTCTCCTCTGCCCTGCCCATCTTCCTCTCTCCTGTTCTTTTCCTTCTCCCTCTCTGCTTTCTTCTCCCTCCCCCTCTTTCCTCCTGTCTCTTTTTTTCTCATAGCCTCTTGCATGTTTCTTGTTTATTTCAAGGCTCCCCAACCTAATTTTATAACAACTAATTGAGAACATGGTAGTTAATTAAGATATTTAACCCGTCCACTTGTGTCCATTAGTGTACAGATGGTTGCAGTAGACCTACCCCGACAGGCAAGGATTTGGAGCAGGAGTTGGGAGGAATTGTGAAGTTAGCTATTAAAAATAATTCTAGCTGCCACAGCCAGCTGAGAGCATCATGGAATGCTTGGCCCATAGCGCCTTTCTTCTTCCCTTTCAGGACGACTCTCTCAGCATTAGCGTACTCTTTCTCATTTGAATTCTTGCTAAGATGCCAGATATGATAGTTCCACCCTGAGGGTTGGAGTAACCATTCCCACGTTGTTTCTCATTCCATAGAGTGTGATATCTCTACCAGCAACATTGGATCTGCACGTACCCTTGCCCCACTCCACTACTCAGACAGAAAAAGTAGTCCCAAAACACATATTTGAACAAGTTGTGTAGATGAGGCTGGTATAACTGAAGTTAAAGAACAACTGTCATTCTGTTCATGCAGAGCTGTCCAGCATCTGTCTTCTTACCATCCTCCATCCCTAGCTATTGTCTGGTGTTCGCATGTAGAAACCCATTCAAGAATTCCTCACACAGTGCTTCATGAGTGAGCCCCGATGTCTAGCTTCTAAAAGTTTAGGTCAAACTTCCAGCAGTACAGAGGTTGCACCCCTCGGCTTTAGACCTTGTGTCTTAGTTAGGGTTTTACTGCTGTAAAGAAACATCATGACCATGGCAACTCTTATAAAGGAAAACATTTAATTGGTGCTGGCTTACTGTTCAGAGGTTCAGTCTATTATCATCATGGCCAGAAGCATGGCAGCCTACATGCTGGAGAAGGAGCCTAGAGTTCTACATCTGAATGGCAGCAGCAAGAAGTAAATGCCACTTTGTGCATGGCTTGAGCTTCTGAGGTCTCCAAGCCCACCCTGTAGTGGCACACTTCCTACAACAAAGCCTCACCTTCTCCAACAAGGCCACACCTTCTAATAGTGGCACTCCCTATGGCCAAGCATTCAAACCCTTGAATCTCTGGGAGCCATGCCTATTCAAACCACCACAGCCAAGAACAGAGCCCCCCCGCCCCCCTCCCCCCGTGGCCAGCATTTTAAAGACATTTTCTTACCTATTATCAGAAGTTCAAGTGTAGAGGAGGCCACTTGTAATTTATTTAGTATAATGCCACATTTCCACCTTTATGGGAAGCTTTTTGGGACAAGACTAACTCCTGAAGCAAGGCAGATGGGAATCAATTGCTGTAAGATTGTGAAGCAAGGCAGATGCAGGGAATCAATTGCTGTAAGATTCGATGAGCTGTTGCTAGGAGCTGACTCTGGCTTCCTAACCCCTCTCCATGTCCCTGCTCTTCCTCATATGCATCCTTGCCAGTTTCTGCTTCTTCCTTACCTTATGTGTCTTTCCATCTCTTTTTACTCTTTATTGTCCTATGCTTTCTCCTTCCTGTGTTGTCATTTACTGGGTCCTCTTGCCTGTCCTCCTCCCTCCTGTGTACTTTTGGGAGGAAACTTACTCAAGGGGACAACATTAATGTTTGAGGGCCCGACGAGATGCTAAAGGACATGTCTACCACCCTGGATGCTAACCTCAGACATTTTAAGTCTCCAAAGAAGAGAATCCAGGCTCTGCGACCTCTCTCTCCTTTGCTCCCTCAGCATGATATCAATTTTATGTTCATCAGCTCTCAACGCACACAATACATTTCAATCCAAACAATGAGTGTATTGCTATGTACTGGGAGATGGGTAGCATTGTCTCTTGGGGAGGAGGGACTCTCATGTACAGCTCTTGCTAATTCCTGTGGTGTAAATTCTCCCACCACAGCTGACAGCAAGCTGTTAGCGGGATATCAGCCATGAGGACCTGGATGAAGATGCCTAGAGTGGAGTCTCATAAGTCAGTCAGACCTGTCTCTAGACCACAGTGAGGAAGGGTCCTCATCGGCACCGTGGCTCCATCAGTACACATTTGAGGTTAGCCATCAGTGTATGCATTGCTGTAATTTAAAACAGCAGATGACTGTTCATGCTCCAGCAGACCCAACGGCCATGGAAATCATTAACAGCAGCAGCATATGATAACTGTCACGGCACTACCTTTTAGGCTGAGTAAGTACAAGCCAATCGCAAACACTGCCAAAAATATTTAAACCTTTCACTAATTTGCAAACTCTCACTCTCTCTCATGTGTCTGAGCTCAGTCAAAATACCACTTAAATTGACAAAACTTTTTGGAATATAAAATGTCATAAGATTTTCATTAATATTCAGTTAAAAAGTAAAATATCACTCAGTTACCTTATTTCTCGTATTTACATTTCACATCGTTTTGGTGAGCTTTTATTATTCTTAAGTAGCTTCACATTCTGCTTTATGATACATTCTTCCCAGCACGAGCTTTGCATACAGATGGAAATGTTGGGAATCTGGATTGCGCTGACTTCTTTTTTCATTCTGTTATGTGATTGATCTGGTCAGTGAACAAGAAATTCTTCCAGGCCATCCATCACTCCAGGCAGCCGCTGAGCTAAACCTTCTAACTCACTGCTTCCAGTCAGTCATGCAAGATTCGGGTTATAAATATTGAATGCACAAACAACTGTTTAAATTAGCTCTCCTATCTGTTTTATGCAATTTCAGGAGATGAGCAAGCTGATATGTTGTTTAGCAGCAAGAAATAGAAAACAGTGAATTCAGCCTTACCCTTCCATACATCACAGAACTCATCCTGTTGGCAAATATTTGGATCAAATTAATTCTTATTACCTTAAGTTAAATTAGAATTAAGCCACCAAGCATGGAATTTATGTAGCTTCTTTTTTTTTTTTTTTTTGGATTTTATAGTTGAACAGTAGGACTGTTAGTAAATTTAGCAATCTGTCATATATATAGTAGCCAATTGTTAAATACTTCTGTGAATTTTGTTACCTCGTTACAGTAACAAAAACAGGGTAGTATTTGGAAAATATTTGGGCAGGAAGGAAAATAGCAGCTGGCTTGTCCGCACCGTTATGGTGAGCGTGTAGAGTACTGGACTGTGCAGGTGTCTGTGTTTCTATTGGAGCTGTAGCAAACATGCACACTTTCGTTGCCACTGATATGCATAATAGATAAAATACCAACTGTCTGCTTGGACTCCTAAAAGGCTGTTTGTATGCAATACATGTATGTGAACTTCCCAAATCCCTGTGTCTTAAACTTACTAATGAAATTATATTATGATGGAATAATACAATTTCAAGTAAAAGATGTGTGCCTGCATCTTCATTAATAGCAAAAACAAACTGACTCCTGAGGAAAAATTGATTTGTCTCCCTTCCTGGGCACGCAGGGGTTTCAGCAGTTCGGCAGTAGATTTCAGCTTCATGGGTTAGGGGTCAGGCTGCTGTGATAGACACTGTTCACTGCCAAGACTCATTCCCTCTTTTCTTGAAAAGTGTTGGTCAGGATAGCCAAGACCCCAGCTACTTCAGGCCATTGAAATGTAAGTGGAGCTTTCTGGGCAGGGCTCATTATATTGCCAGAAGCAGAGTGCCTGGCTCTCTCTAGCTAGCTACACCAAAGTCAAGGAAGGTGAGCTAGTTCAGCTGGGTCCATGGCTGTCCTGGCCAGCTCAGCTGCTTGCCCCTTTAATCTGATTAGTTTGTTTGATTGGCTTTGGAGCTTTGTTCTTTCCTCCAGAGACCCAGGGCAGAGCGCTGGACCAAACACTAGATGTCTCCTGCTGTCCTAGAGGCTGCAGACTGCCTTGAACTGCATCTGCCCAGATTTGAGTGAGTCAGCCTCATTCTCATTCCAACTATTACTCCTGATGTTCTTGGAGGCCAACACTTTCCCAAGGATGGAATGGTTCTCTTCCTCGGGTAATATCAAAGTCTTCTTGATATCGTGCATGTGTTTTCTTTTAAAACACAGCCTACAGTGGAATGTAAAATTAGAGTTTACCTGTCCTTATGTGTCGCTTGCAAATGAGTACTATGAATTACTAATAAGTATTTATGATGATGAAAATCACAACCGTGAGGAAGTCAGGAAAGTTTCTGCGTGGTCTCATCTCTCAAATCTTAGTTCTTTTCTTTCTTGGCCCATTCCTGCCTTCCCCGCTGTTCAGTGCTCCTAGCCGAGGGAAGGAGACCAGTTTCTAACGGTATGGCACCATGGTTTGCTCCAGAGGTATTGTCACGCATGCGGAGCTGCTTTATCACTTGCTGGCCTGAGCGATTCTGAGGATCTGTGATGTGGTGCTCGAAGGGTTCTTCATTCTGGCTCAAGTTGTTATGTCCAGCTAAATCTGCTGCCCACTCCTTTGCCCTGTCTATCTCCTGTGGGCCCAGACTCTCTGTAAGACTGTTGGACTATTGGATCCGCAAACTTTATAGCCTTAGGACTCTTTCAGGCCACCTCTTCTCTTACTTCTGTACCCATTCTCTCCATCTGTGAATGCCACTGCCTGAGTTAGACTATTCTTCGCCCTGAACCTTTGGCTCTTCCATTTGAATGAAGATCTACAGCATCTACCATGGTTTCTATAACATTCTTTGTATGTTCTGTAACAGCATTTATTCAGGTGATTCATAGTTATTTACAGGTCTGCCTTTTCTAGTAGACTGTGACGTCCACATAGAGATGAACTGTGTTTTAACGTTCTACTCTGGTATCTAAGTCAGCATTTGGAAAAGAATAACTATTCAGAATTTGAAGGATATTTTATTTTCTAACAAGAAAACAAGCTTGTTTGTTTTTCTTTATCTTTTCTTTTTTCTAGAAATACTTGTTTCAGATTATTGTTAATTTTTTTTTTAGAAATGCTTATAGAAATACATTTTTAGAAAAAAAGGAAAAGTAATTTTAAGTTGTCATTGCTTGTTCACTGAGTACTAAGAGTACGTGATTATTGAATGCTGCCATGAGAATAACATGCTGCCCATGTTCATCAGTTACTCAACAGTGACCCACCCAGATCACTGCTGCACACATTTTCATCAACCCACCATTGTGGTGTCCTTACATCCATATGTGTTTCAATGATTCATGTAGCACATGTGTGCAAAGGTGCCCCAGAGTTCCCATAGGGATTGGTTTTAGGACTCTTCAGATACCAAAATGTGTTTGCATACAACCTGCATGCACCTTTCCATATATTGTGAATCGTCTTTACATCACCCGTAATAGTTAATATAGTATAAGAGCTATGTAAATAGTCATGTTGTCCTGTTGTGTCTGTACAGTAAAGATAGTATTCCATGCAAATATTTGAATCCACAGTTGGTTGAATCCTCCGGTATAAAACCTGTAGAGTCAGAGGACTTCTCATATAAAGAAAAGTAAAACCTAAGACAAAAGGAGCTCACCTCCAGAAAATGAACACTCCTTTCCCTTTCAGGCCACATCTGCTCATGGTTGGGCTAAGCCTGAGCTGTGCCTAGCTTCAGTGTGATCCAGTTCATTGCTGCTTCAGGTCTTTTGAAAAAGAGGTCAGTTAGGTCCATCCCTTTAGCAGACATAGAACTCTGACTCCAGATAAAATTTTAACAGATTTACACATGTGTGACAAGCTGTCCAAATGTTAGTGTCTTCCTGTTTTACACCTCAGACACCAGGTCCTTGGACCACTGGTACTCTTTGTCCACATCATCAGTACCTGGAGACCCAGATGTCATTGGAATTCTCTGCTGTCCAAGATCCGGTCCTTCCTGGCTGTGCTGGCTAGTTTTTTTGTCAGCTAGACAGAAGATACAGTCATTTTGAAAGAGGGATGCTCAGTTGAGAAAATGCCTCCATAAGATTTGCCTTAATCTTATGGAGTTCCTAATTAGTGACTAATTAGTGATTGATGTGGAGGACCCAGCCCATTGTGGGTGGGCAGTGGCTGTCCTGCAGTGAATAAGAAAGCAGGAGGTGGCCAGTAAGCAGCATTCCTCCATGGCTGCCATAACTCCTCCCTCCAGACTCTGGGCTTGAGTTCCTGCACTGATTTTTCCTGGATGATGAATTATGAGCTGTAAGATAAATAAACTCTTTGTGTTGGTCTTGTTCATCATATACATCACAGCAATAGAAACCCTAACTAAGACACTGACTGTCAATCCAGAAACAACTGAGAGCAGCTTCCCAGTGCTCTGTGAAGACCTCAAATGCTTCAGAGGATATTCAGCTCTCTTGGGTCCCCATTGAGCCTTGGTAGCTGAAATCCCAGAAGTCAGCAAATGAAATTCTCCCCCCCCTCTTGTTGCATCATCAGCACCCAGAGACCCAGGGGGAAGTTGGCAGAAAGGTCCAACTTGCCTTGGAGTTGCCCTTATCCTATTAACTTATAGCCAAACCACTAAAAGTACTGTTATAGCTATAGAAATAGTTTCAGCTTTCTTTTTAAAAAAATTATTCTTCTCTCATAACACCCTGACCAGAGTTTCCTGTCCCTTCTCTCATCACAGTCCTCCCCCACCTTGCCTCTCTTCCATTTTCTTTTAGAAAAGGGCAGGCCTCCCGTGATAGCAGCCAAACATGGCAATAGGACCAGGCACATCTCTTCCTATTAAGGCTGGTTGAGGCAACCCTGTAGGAGGAAAGGGGCCCAAAATCTGGATAAAGAAAAGTCAGAGACAGCCAAGAGAAACAGGATTCCTCTTGCTGAAACTGTGCAGTCATCTAATTCTATGTGTGTAGGGTGTTTCTGCAAATGAGAACTTAATACTTTATACTGTCTTTTAGGCCTCGTAAACTCTAGAAGTGAGAGTAATCAATACTTAAATTTTATTAATTCACAAATACTGTAGTCTGTATTGAAGACTGTATTAAGACTCAGATGATGAAAACATTTAATTGCACTAGTATATTGAAACTTTTATGGCAGTAAGAGCTAATGATTCAATTACATCTTTTATCTATGTGGAAATATAGGTGGGAGGTTAAGCAAGATGTCATCAGTCTCATTTCAGGCCAGTTTAGTTTATCTAAAGATGTATAAAATGACAAAAGGAAGTACCTAGTTAATATAAGATGCTATGACATTTGTCAATCTTTTTTTTAAAAAAAACTTTTTTATTGGTTATTTTATTTATTTACATTTCAAATGTTTTCTCCTTTATAGTTTCCCCTCCACAGATCCCCTCTCTCTCCCCTGCCTCTTCAAGGGTGCTCCCCACCAGCCCACCCACTCCTTCCTCAGCATCCTAGCATTCCCCTACACTGGGGCATTGAGCCTTCACTGGACCAAGGGGCTCCCCTCCCATTGATGCCAGATAACACAGTCCTCTGCTATATATCCAGCTGGAGCCATGTCTTGCCCCATCCCCATCCCCTGTGTACTCTCTGATTGGTGGTTTAGTCCCTGGGAGCTTTGGGGGTGGGAGGTCTGGTTGGTTGATATTGTTGTTGTTCTTATGGGGTTGCAAACCCCTTCAGCTCCTTCAGTCCTTGCCCTAACTCCTCCATTGGAGTCCCCATGCACAGTCTGATGTTTGACTGCAATCATCCACATCTGTATTGGTCAGGCTCTGGCAGAGCCTCTCTGGGGACAGCTATACCAGGCTCCAGTCAGCACAGGCTTCTTGGCATCAGAAATAGTGTCTGGGTTTGGTGTCTGCAGATGGGATGAATCCCTAGGTGGGGCAGTCTCTGGATGACCGTTCCTTCTGCCTCTGTTCCACTCTTTGTCCCTGCATTTCCTTTAGAAAGGAGGAAATCTGGATTGATATTTTTAAGGTGGGTGGGTGGCCCCATCCCTCACCCTGGGGCAGTGCCTATCTACTGGATACGATCTCTACAGGTTCTTTCTCCCCTTTGTTGGGTATTTTGGCTAATGTCCTCCTTGTTGGGTCCTGGGAACCTCTTGGGTCCCTGACATCTGGGACTTTCTAGTGACTGCCCCCAGTTCCCCCTCCCCCACTGCTACACACCTCCTTTCAAATTCCTGACCCTCTGTACTTTTCCCCATCTCCTCCTGTATCTGAACCAGCTCCCCCCTTCTCCCCCTCCTCCTCTCTTCTTTCCAGATCCCTCTCTCCCTCTACTTACCGAGATTATTTTCTTCCCCCTCTGGTAAGATTGTAGCATCCACACTTTGTGTGGTCTTCCTTCTTCTTGGGTTTCATATGGTCTGTGAGTTGTATCATGGGGACATTTGTCAATCATAAAAGCTAAGTAAAGCCAGGGGTTTACCAGCTTCAACACAGTAATGGCTATTAGTAAAAAATTCTTAAATTACCATGAGACATAAATACATTCATTCATAAATATATGTTGTATTTATGAGGTAGGGTATGTGTATGTGTGTTGAGATAGAGTCTCACTGTGTTGCCAGTGCTATCCTCCAGTCTGCAGTCCCACTGCCTTAACCTTCTGAGTACTGAAATCACAGGCAGGGCCAACCATGCCTATCATAAAGCATAAGTCTCATATGAACACTCATTAGATTCTTATTATAATGACTTTCATATATTTTTCATGCCTCGAGGAAGCATCGAGGATTCTGGCTGGAATAAAAATCTTGCTGTCCCCCATGTGCCTATTAGGTGCCACAAAGAGACCTCTGCTTTTGCCATGCATTTATCGAGCACCTCTAGCCAGTTATGGTCCATCAATACACAAAGCAAAGATCCCTGCTCCCACGAAGTCCATGTTCTCTCTTTGTAGCCTGAGTGCCTTGTCCTAAAGCTGCATCGTCACCATCTTTCTTAGGTTTTACTCAAAAGTGTTGGCAGCAGAAGCCCTGTCATGCATCTGTCTCAGGACCTTTACTAGGTAGGAAGAGCCAGAGGCAGCAGCAGCTGGCACATTTAACAGAGAGACAGTGTCAGTTAATCCAGTGTCTGCTGAATGATCTGCTTGTGCATTTAGTTTAAGCGAAAGCCAGCTTTT
>NC_034597.1:867133-906319 GCF_900095145.1 Mus pahari | reverse complement strand
TTCTGTGTTTGCCAGGCACTGGCATAGCCTCACAAGAGGCCACTATATCAGGGTCCCTTCAGCAGAATCTTGCTGGCATGTGCATTAGTATCAGGGTTTGGTGGCTGATGATGGGATGGATTCCCGGATGGGGTAGTCTCTGGATAGTCCATCCCGAAAGCCAGTTTTAAAAGAGCCCTTAGGAACTGCAGGAAATGAAGGTGAGCTTAGAAAAGCTTGGTTTTATCGCAGGGTGTGGCTTCCACTCTGTCAGGCTTGGCTTTCTTCCTGAAGATTAGTTTTGTATCTCTGCTGCCATAGTGCAGTGAGGATTGACTAGTAGTTCATCATCTGCTCAGAAACATCAGTCCTTTCATTTTCAAGCCATGAAAGTAGAGAGTAAATGTCTTTAGATTTTTGTCTCAGCTAACTGGGCCTTCATCTCTATGTGACTAGACATCAGACCACTGCTGACACAGTGTCTGTTTTCTATAACTTGGATCTTTGATACCCATGAGCAGCTTTGGTATGCATCTGTTGGCTTAGAGATATATAGGGCAATAGTATAAATATAACCAAACTCTAAAAGCAATCTATGACTTGCTATTCTGAAAGATATAACTTGCCAAGTATAGAATCGTCATCTGAGTCTCAATAGATTTAATTTACAAAATATCGATAAACAGGAAAGCTTTTCTGGCCAATACTTTGTATGGCAAATGTTCCTTTCCTTCCTCACATATTAAAAATCTGTGGCAACTGTTTTCCCTGCCTTCACCCGTGATATATGTTGGAGACTGGGGTAAAGATACTAGACTGTTCTAAGCATAAAGTGAGTGTGTATGTTCAGATGACTGAGAGTCATGCTACATTGATTCACAGTGTTTAAAGCCCTCTATTGTGTTCCTCTTCCCTGAATTGTTTTCAGTGTGATTAAACATTCATTCCCCTCTAATTACTCTTGAAATACTTTAAGAAAAGTCTTTTGATTTGTCACATGACTTTAGGAAGCATCACAGAACTTTCACTCAGAAATCCCCAGTGGCTTATACCTGTGTTCTTAACTAAAACCCTGGGTAAGGGACTTAACTTTCTGAGAACCCAGTTTCTATGTATGTCCAAGGAGACAAATCTCTACTTGATGTGGGGATTAGTATAGAAAGATTTTTAAAATGTTTTAAGCAAGGCAAATTCTAAGTCTTATTTTAAAATGGTGACAATGTCTTTTTCACATCAATTGTCAGTGGTGACCCTTGGGGGAGGGCAAATGGCAAGGAGAAAATCACATTGCATCAAACACTGAGCACATCAGACAGGACAGGGGAACAGAGCACATCAGACAGGACAGGGGAACTGAGCACATCAGACAGGACAGGGGAACTGAGCATATCAGACAGGACAGGGGAACTGAGCACATCAGACAGGACAGGAGAACTGAGCACATCAGGACAGGGGATAGGTCCTCTGTAGAATCAGCCTGTGGCTTTTGTTATGGTAACCAGAATACATAGCATTACTTCTATGGATTCACTGTTGTAGCATCCGTCAGTGGTACTTTTTAAAGCATGTTACTAAAGTGACAGGGTTTAGTGATTTTAACTTGAGTGATATTTTAAATTAATAATCAGTGCGTAGTACGTAAAAGGTATTCAACTGATTTCATTTTCAAAAGTATTCTCCTTAGTTAAAGCCATTTTAGTTACACTATTCAGGAGCACCCATTTTTCATGTGACTTTTGTTTAGAAATTACAGCTGTCATCCTCAGCTAATGTTCTATCTCTTAGAAGGGAGGGAGGGACAGGGAGGGAGGGAGAGGGAGGGAGCCAGCCACTCCTACATTAGCTTACTCTTAACTGGTAGGAGTAGGAGGCAACTCTGCAAGTGAGAAAACCCAAGGCCCAGGGAGTCGTCTTGCCCAAGTTCTTCTAAGCAGGTTAACAGAGCTGCAGCCCCAACTCAATTCCGTTGGGCCCTGACATTCATGTACCATAACTTCATTATTCTGCCTCCTAGATAGGTTAGGACAGTGGCCAGCAAGTAAAGGAACTGACCATGAAGCCTGATGACCCAAGCTGAGTTCCTTAGAGCCCCAGTGGGAAAGAAGAGAACTGATTCTTAACACGTTTTCTTCTCACCTCTGAGAGTGAGTGCACATTAATTAATTATCTATAAACATAGTGGCCTATCAAATACTATTTTAGTACCTGTTTGGCATTTTTAAATGCCCAGATTTACTTGTTTCATCATTTGCCGCGTGTCTGCTTCTATTCCTTCTCTTCCAGCCACCCTAATGGCAGAGTCCTTGGGAGTCCCGAGTCCTACAGTCACGTCGGACACCCCCCTCTACACTGAAGCACAAGCAGCCGATTCTTAAAACAATTCTAATACAGACATGTAGTTAATAAGACAATTCTTGCTTTTGTACTTTAGCTTAAATTCCGTTTTCTCCATTACTCCCCTTGTCAGTGCTCTTTGTCTCTGATTCACTTTATGAAGGGTTTCCTTTTATAGTCAGAACCTTCAATTTTTGTTCATAACTGAGATATTTTTCTCTTGTATGCCTCCCCTAAGCCCTAACTAAGTGCCTCCCGGCCTGTGTCCAGGAGACTCTTCCATGGACCTTTCTTCCTAGAGAAGCACAAAGCCTGTTCTCCTGTCGGGGGAAGGTTCTCATCTCCGCTGCCTGCTCGCGGACTGTCCTCACGGTTTGGTTTCATGCACTAACAGGCCTGGAAATGTTTCCAGTTTCCCCCCACTCCTTCCCCAACATTCCTGAATATCCTTGCCCTCAGGCATCACAGTTCCCTGCCCGCCTTGGTGAGGACTGTGTTTCCCAGTTGTACCATCCAGTCATCCCTCCCTCATTTTAAAAAAGTAATACAAGTGTATGCACACTGACCATTTATTATTCTCTCTGACTCTGGCTGTGCCACATGGGTTTTTAAAACCTTTCCCCCACACCCTTGTGCAAGCTGGGTGACACAGAAAACTTCAGCAAACATAACTTTAGTAATTTGGGTCGGGGGCAGGGAGAAGAAACAGGAAGTTGAAGTGTACTTTTCCTATACCAAATTTCTGGTGTTTCCCATACTGAATGCAGGTAGATATAAGCCCTAGAACCCTTTTAAGACCCAAGACCATTCTGAGTTAGCTCTGGTGGTTACCAAAACAAGCCCAATGCAAAGCCCTTTAAATATCCAGTGTGTATCAGACCACATGCCATCTCTACTGTAGGTCCCATGGCTTGAAACTATCCAGTCCACCCACCACTTCCTCCTCCTATGCAACTGGCTCCATGGACAGAGTCACTGACATTCCTGTCTTTCACTTTGTTAACACTGACAGTTTGCACCCTAGCCTAAGTCCCTGTATCAGGCATGGAGCAGTCGCCTTCTGGGCCATGCATGCTGAAAGGGCAGCCCTATTCCTGGGACAGCTATTACCAGAGTCAGTACTGCGGTGGGATCTTTGGAAGCTTTTCAGGGGCACACTCGGTCCTGCCTGGACAGTACCTTACATTATCCAAACAACACAGGAACAAACACCAGCTGAGTGTTTGCTGGACTCTGGACTCTGACATGCTCAACCCTAGGTTTGGAAAGTAGATGGTACATACTCTCCTTACTTTGGCATCTGTGGGAACTGGCTTGTCTACGCTCTTACTGGGTCACATTCTCTATCCGTTTCTCCCACAACAGAAGTCAGATCTTGTAGGAGATCTCTGTGGACATCAGTATTGAGAGAAGTGCCTAGGCATGCAGGCATTCACAACTCAATGTGACTAGACTTGTCCCTTCTGAGCCTTAGAGCTTGAGAATGTCTTTAAAAGAAGTCATTATGGCCTAGAAAGATAGCTTAGTGAAGTGCATGACACACAAACCCAAGGGCCTTATTTTGATCCATAGCACCCATTAAGGAAGAAAACAACAACAAACAAACAAACAAACAGCTGTGGTGCTCATGTCTGTAGCCCTAAGACTGGGGGAAAAGAGACAGGAGGATCACTGGGTTCACTACCCAGACAGTCTAGTCAGTTGGTGAGTTCTGGGTTTAGTGAGAGACCCTGGCCCCAAAGATGAGTTGGAGGATGATTACAGAAGCTACCCAATATCAACCTCTGGCCTCTAAACGTGTGTGTGTGAGCATGCACACACAGACACACTCTTTAACCTCCACTTGCCCAAGGCAAAACATCTTATCTATCTGGTACTTGGGTCATTGGTAATATGTCTGATTTCACAAAGGCAGAGGCCATGGTAATCCTTTACAATGTCTGTCAGCCCAGGGTCCTTCAAGGCTACCAAAGAAAGCAGGCAGGCATACATTATTTCACTGTCTTCGGGAAGCTCACAGTCTGGGAACATTGTCCCTCGATGCTGAGTTGGAGACAGTAATGCCTCTCTCACTAAGTTGTCGTTAGGAGTCACATTTCAAGATCGTATATGAAGCGGTGAATACATTCATCACCCAGACATCAGTCATCGCCAGACTCTCTAGTTCACATCCTAGGCCACTGTCAACTGTCTGGAAATACTGTGCTGCAGGTGTTTTCATTGAGACTAGAGGAGGAGGAGGATGTTGATGATGATGATGGTGATGATAAGTTTCACAAAGCTTTTGAGAGGACTGAATATATTAGTACAAGTACTGGGTACATAATAAGAGTTCAATAAAACTAATCTATTATAAACAACAAAGTGACACCTGAGAGCTTCTAAAGTCAGAAAACAGTATTGTTCAAAGTGGCCATTGCTGTGAGATAGGGAAGTCGGACCACAGTGTAATACAGTGCTTCTCCTCTTTAAAAGCTTCTTGTAGGAAAAAAAAAAAAAAGTGTTCTTGGTGAAAAGGCTGATCTACATTCTGGTGCTAGCTCCCTGTCATCTTTGTTGATCAATAATAAACAGCTTCAGGGGACTGCAACCCTGTAGGTGGAACAACAATATGAACTAACCAGTACCCCCTGAGCGCGAGTCTCTAGCTGCATATGTAGCAGAAGATGGCCTAATTGGCCATCACTGAGAATAGAGGCCCCTTGGTCTTGCAAACTTTATATGTCCCAGCACAAGGGAAGGCCTGGGCCAAGTAGTGGGAGTGGGTGGGTAGGGGAGCAGGGGNGGGGGGGGGNANNNGGNAACTTTCGGGATAGCATTTGAAATGTAAATAAAGAAAATAAAAAAAATGTGAAAAGAAAGAAAATAATAATAAATAAATAAATGGAAAAAAATAAAATAAACAGCTTCAGACCAGCTCTTCCCTGTTGTTTGTTTTCTTGGCATAGGATACAGTAGGCAGTGAGTAGTTTCCTTTATACACCTGGCCTGAAAAATCTGTTTAAGATACGTTACTAAGGTAAATAGGAATTTTCTCCATAACAGCGTTGTACTCCTGTGTTGCAGCTAGCGTAAGCCACAGCTGTCTCTTTTTGTCATTTGCTCGGTCCTTGGCTTGTTAGTGGGTGACATGTATTTGCGTAAATAAGTTTGGAAATGACACTGCTTGGCAGAGAAACAGAATCCAGTGTTAGGAAGGGATGCTCGCAGTTAAAGACAGTCTTGATTCATTTATAGCCAAAAGGGTAACATAAAATTAGTAAGTATAGTACTCTAGGGGTTCCGGAGAAGCATTCCTGGTGCCTGTGTTGTGTCTTTCTTCTGTGGCTTTGGCTTATGAGAGGGAGTGCAGTGATGGAGACAGAGAAGTCCCATAATCCATAGGGAGCAGAGTGGAGTACCTGGAGTGGGTGACTCAGCTCAGACTGAAAGACCTGTCAAGGCTTAACTCCACATCACAAAGGAGAAGACTGTCGCCCCACCCAAAAGCAGCAGAGAATATGGTCTCTCCTACACACGTTCCCTAGGACTGACTAGCTGAGGCCATCCACATCTGGGAGGCAGTCTGTTCTACAAAGCTGTCTAACTCAAACCAACTTTCATCTACATTCCTAGAATAAATATTTAACTAACTCTATGATCACTCAGTCAGTATGATACAAAAAAACAACAAAAGAAAAGTAATCTTTATAGTCATATTAGATAATGGGATCTTTATCTTTTGTTTGAAGGTGAACTTTAGATATTCTTTTTAATTTAAATGTATTATTTTGAGAATTTCATACTAGAGTACTATATTTATAACAATCCCCTCCTTCTTCATGCTGCAACTCCTCTTATGTCCCTTCTATTCTTTCTCAAATTTAAGACCTATTCTTTAATTATTAGTTACTTATATATGTATACATACATACTCACATGCATACAAAATCTACTGAATCCATTTAGTGTTGCTTGTATATACAATGTGCTCCAACCACTTGGAATTTGATAACCTGTCAGGTAGCTGCTCCCCAGAGAAAGTTGGTTCTCCGTCTCTCATCAACCTTAGGCTGCCTATACCACTTCATGTAGGAGTGAGGCCTTGTGAGGTTCTGCTACCTGCATCGGCATCTTCATTAGTTTTGCCATTATGTGGGTCTTATCTAAGCAGGTATAGCATTGAAATCTCATGAGAACAGACTGCTGTGTCTAGAAGACACAGTCTAGCAGCAGATGTGCTGGTCTGCTGGCTCTTACGGTCAGCTATTCCATCTCTGCCATGCTTTTCCCTGAGCCTCGAGTATGGTACAGCTACTGGCTGTGAGCATCCTGTTGTCAGGCACCGCCTTTATTTTGACCAATTGTAGTTCTGAGATAGTCTCTATGTGTCCTCAAAAGGAGCTTCCTTGGAAAGGAGTGAGGGCTTCACCTATCTGTGAGTAGAAGCACGGGTGATCTGAATGCAGCTAGCCTACTCTGGATTAGTAAAATACCAATAGTTGATTCCCCTAATGTTTCCTGTTCAAAATAATGTACTCTAATTTTAGAAATGTTCTAACTCCTTTTTGCTGTTTTAGATAAAATTTTTGTTTTAATTTCTATAATAAGGTTTTCATGGGAAATTATTGACATTTTCCACAGAATTACAGTTGAAAACATGAAGATTTGGTGGTAGCTGTTTTGAAAATTTTTCAGTCTAAAAAATGGATTCAGTAGATGGGGAAAGTCCCCACAGAGAGCCACAGAGGCAGGCTGCTTTGTGCAGCTGTATCTTCTAATATTCTCAGTGCCCCATAAGGCTGTGCAGTGAAGACAGTAGCCCTCTGTCGATGCAAAGAAAAGAGGTGTAGGTAGTGTGGCCAGAGGGCTCAGAGCACAGAGGAAAAACGTTTCAAATCCCAGAAAAAGGATCATTTGGAAATGCAAAAGAAAATGGAGATGCTTAGAGTGGATTGGATTCCCTCCTCAGAGGGAGAGGCATCCTGTCACCTCCCACGGTACCAGAGCGCCACCTGCTGTACACTAAAGGCAAAGAGGCAGAGCTGGGGCTGTGAAGGGCTTTCCCCACCCCACAGTTAGAGGTTGAGATTTTTGATCTTATGTTTCTTTACTCAAACCAAGTTGTTGACTCTCCTTATTCTTTCACTCCACTTATCCGTTGTCTTCCTGCTAATTTCAGTTTGAAAGATTTATGTTATCATTTCAAAAGTTGACAATTCAAAGAAAACATGATTGGAAAGTGTATTTGCTGGTTTTTGATGTGTCTAGAAATACATATACATAGAGTGCAGTTTGGATGCATTGTATACCTGCATAAACATGACATGCCTGTATGAAACATGGTATGCCTGCATTAAATGTGTGTGGCAAAGAGTGGAGGAGAGAGAAGGCTGTATTGCAGCTGAGGAGAACAGCTCTGGTTTTAAATACTTGCATTCTCTGACACTAATTTGATTGCTTCCTTGGGAATGTTAGCTTTCTTTGTGAGCTACAGTTTCTCCAATAAAAAAAAAAACTTAGGATAATGGCACTGACTTTTTTCTGCCTCATAGAATTCTTATCAGATAGAAGCTCAGGTAATGCACCAGTTATCCAGCCACCATACTCTAGCCTCAGCCATCTGTAATGAAGCTCAGAACCAGAAAGGGGCTGCATGCATGAAAATGGCCAAGCCCAGTGTCTTACACTTGGCTGTAAATTAAACTTATTAGCTATAATACTGCCACAGAATAAAGCTGGGGTGTAAATTAAGCACAGTGAGCTGTTTGTGTGTGCACTTGGGTGTGTCTGTGTGACTTCTCTCTATAGTTACATGGAGTTCTTTTAAGGAAAAGTAGAAGAGGAAGACAATATGAGTATACTTGAAAATTCATCACACACATAACTGGAGATGATTCCCAGAACTTGGAGTAATCAAGTTGAGATTTTAATCTGCCACAGTACTGTATAAAGCCTTTAGCAAATGTATTCTGAATCATAGTTAGAACGTTCTTTTAAAAAAAATCTTAGCCGGGCGTGGTGGTGCACGCCTTTAATCCCAGCACTCGGGAGGCAGAGGCAGGCGAATTTCTGAGTTCGAGGCCAGCCTGGTCTACAAAGTGAGTTCCAGGACAGCCAGGGCTACACAGAGAAACCCTGTCTCGAAAAAAAAAAAAAAAAACTTTTATGTTTGTGTATATGTATATCTATCTGTCTGTGTACGTATGCTGTGTGTGGCCAAGTGCCTGCAGAGGCCAGAAGAGAGCCTTAGATCCCTAGATCTGGAGTTAAAGTGGGATGTATTTTATTCAGTGTGAGTGCCAGGAACCAAATATAGTCTCTGAGTGAGCAGCCAGAGCACTTCACTGCTGAGCCATCTCTCTGTCCCAGAAAGCTCTACACGTGAGTTTACAACGCATTCATAGTGAGGTGGGCCCTGTATACCCTGGCAAACATGATGGAACCAGTTTATACCTGGGTAACTAGGGCTCTGAGTCTCTTTTAGAGCACCTAAACTCTAGGCTCAAAAAGAAGATTGAGGACAATTTTATAAGTGCTTGAGAGCAAAACAAACGGGTGAGTGAGCTGTAAATCTTAGCAGCTGTGGGGAGGAGGAACTAGAGAGAGAGATTGTAATGTGCGGGAAGTAAGCGTTCACGTGACAGAAGAGTAGAATACTAGTTTCAGAGAACCAAATGGAAAGCCAGGTCCGGGAAAGCACACCCAGACCTCAGTGGTACATGATGGAAGCTCTGCAAGCAACTGCATAGGGGAGAGATTTCCAGAAAGAATTATTCCTCCATCACTTTAGCATAGGTCCGGTAAGTTAGCCTTATGTGTGTGGGGGGGGGAAGGGGAGTCTCCTGGCAAGGTTGTTTACAAACCCACCAAGACAGTGTGCGATGTTGTAAATCTTTGGAGGAGATGAAAATGTCTCCACCTAGGGCCAGACATAGGCTTCATTCTTTTGACTTGGGAAAATACTTTTTCCTTAATAGACCTCAACAGAGCTCAGATTCCTCCTGCTATTCCTGTGGTAATTTAAATGCTAATGGGTGGTAAAGCTTATAATTACTTTTCTAGTGTTGAGTTCAAAGCTTCAATTACCTCTAAGGCTACCAATCCATGTCTGACTATCTAGCATTTGCCCCTAAAGAGCTGGACCTTAAAATAATGTAGGAACCAGACCAAGGGCCAGAGTTCCCTAGATGATAGAAACTGCTATTACTGCTGCTGCTGCTGCTGCTGCTGCTGCTGCTGCTGCTGCTGCTGCTGCTGCTGCTGCTGCTATTACTACTACTACTAGAACTTAACCCTGTAAGCCCAGGCTAGCCTTGAACTCTGCCCCTCCTGCCTCAGCCTCCTGAATTTAGGGAGGACAGGCATGCTACCACTTAGCAAACAAGAATCATAAAAGTAATGTCTGTGAAGACTATTGACTGAGGTGGGGGAAATCTACTTGCCCATTATTAGTGAAAGCTTGGAACATTCAAGAATATTTAATATTGAATATTTACTGAACACACCTGTGTACATTCAACCTTTAAAGGTTATAGGGCATGAGCCATGTGTCACTGAGTTTCTGTTGGATGTTGTAGCTGAAGAAATCTGACTGGAGAAATGTTTGCTTTTTAAGTCACAAAATATTCCAGTCAGGCCCTTAGTTGATGCAGTTGGCCTCCAAAACAGTCACATCATTTAAAATTTATCTTCTTAAGCAACTGGGAATGTAACTCAGTGGTAGAATGTTTGCCTAGCGATGTAGACCAGGTTTGATCTCTAGCATTGGGGGTGGGGGTGGGAGGTGGAGTTTTCTGGAAAGAAAACCAAAGTCTGGTAGAAATTATACTTTATACTGTTGTTAATTGCATTTTTTTTTTGAATGACAGGCCAGCCCTCCTTCCCATGAGACATTAAATAGCATTAGTAGTTCTGCATTTGGGCCCCTGCAGTCCAAGGGGAGTTCTCCAGGAGGCTGTTAATATTTCTTCTGGAAGAGCTGATGGATATTTGGTCCTAGGGATTATGGAGGATGTGAGTCACCTTTGTACTTAACACATTGTGTACTTTCAGGTATACAAAGTATTACAGATGTCTTCCTGAGAAAAGACTCCTTCATTTGTGATTATGAAACATTTGGTATGCCTTACATTTGCTAAATGTATTCAGTACCCACTATATGGCAATTCAGTTGATGAAGATCAAGACAGATGAAAATCTCTGTATTCTATTAGGGAGAAAACAGGTTAAAAG
Source organism: Mus pahari (assembly GCF_900095145.1). Taxonomy (NCBI): domain Eukaryota; kingdom Metazoa; phylum Chordata; class Mammalia; order Rodentia; family Muridae; genus Mus; species Mus pahari. The sequence continues at coordinate 895,792 of NC_034597.1, read as the reverse complement.
AAAATTCATTTTAGGAAAGCAAAACCCAAAATCACTTAAGAAGCAAATGCATGGATACTAAGGGAGTGCAGAGAAAACTTGCTTCCAGAAGCTTGCTGAGGACAAGGCCTTGGAAGGAGGAACATTTGACCTGTGACCCACAGTTCAGAATGAGATCATAGAAAAGCTGAGAAGAGCAGATGAGAGCCTCTCTTGCCCTGTGCGGGCCTTTGTTCCAGGCATTCCCATGTGTCCTGTGCACTGCTAGATGCAGTGACCCTACTCCAGCAGTCAAGCAGATATGGCAGTTTTTGTCACATAAAAACCCGGCACCACTTCATTACTTATTGTTGAGTAGAAGAGGCTTGGCCGAAGAGCTCTGGCTGTGCCCCACACCCTCACAGCAGAGGCTGGCTGTGCCCCACATCCTCACAGCAGAGGCTGGCTGTGCCCCACATCCTCACAGCAGAGGCTGGTGTCCTTTCTGGCAGTAGAGGCACTAAAAGGCATTCTACTTTGATTTACTTTGCCAATACAGATTTCTGTCTCTTTGGAGTTGTTAATTTCTTCATCAACTACAGCATCCTCCCAGGCCCTCTCTGCGGGAGCTGTTCAAGGCTGCTGCTCTGTTTCCAAGGCACTGTCAGCACGGAGTGCATTCCTTGTACTCTGGCTTTATTACATGCTATCATTCAACACCACAGGCCCCTCTCAGCCATCTGAGGATTCTTCCTTATACAGATTACTTTCATTTGCTGTAATTTTTATCCTTTATCTGTGGGATTAACTAACTTTGAAGCTCGTTCCTTTGTTGGGGGTCATAGTTCTTTCCTGTGTGGCTGTATCCGTCCTGTGTGTTGCTAATAATAAACAAATAAATGGCTCATCCTTTATTCTTAGCCAAATGAAGTTATAGATGGTAAGCATTAATTTTTAAAATACTTTTCTTGGCCAGAAAATTTTGCTGCTATTTATGTTTACATAAACTACAAAAATTAATTTGCTTCCACTGTTGAAAAATAATCACTTATAAAATGCAAAATAAGTCTTATTTATTTTGTTGACAGCCATGTGCAAGTCAGGCATTCCCATCACAAGCTTATGTTATAGATTCATCATGGAACAGAAATTGTTATTTCACAGTTTTATGTTTCTTGAGTAAAGTGGAAATACTTAGAAAAGTTTATTAATGAATCTTAAAAACTTTGGTCACGAACTTGCAGTGTCCCCATTGCACACTTCAGCAAATCTGAATACATCTTAAGAACAGGAAATGAGGACTGCTGTATCTAGCAAAACTCTAGGAAGAATTTAAAACGTAATCATCATCAGCAAAATTCTAAAAATGGAACGTTTTTCCTTAGTACATTGACTTCCTTGCTATGATGTATGCGTTTGCTTCCCTTGTGTGTAAGATATGCCATTCTTCCTACTATAGAGCGAAAGCAAGCTTTGGGAGAGTGACCTTGATTCTGTGTGACTTAGTTATCATCAACTAGATTTTTCAAATATTTCTCACTGCAGTAAAAGTAACTCTATAGTGCTCTCATGATGGCAGCATATACACAGAAAATAATTAAATAACCATATGCAAAAAGAGTAAATCTAAAGAAGAAAAAAGTTTCTGTTTCTGATTCAAGTCATGAAAGACTTTTGAATGTATGTATACTGAAGTTCTGTCCATGTTTTCTTCTATTTGTATAGATTATATTTATTTTACAACCAGTCTTGTTAAAATATAATATACTAATCTTATCTGTTATCTTAACTGGGAAAGATGGTGGTAAAATAGGAATAATGTAAGTACTTTATGAATGAATATTTTCATAAAGATTTACAGAAATTAAGTAAGCAAAGTTTAGAAATAATGAAGGCTTAATATTTTACCTGTATGTTTCTTTTAGGTCTAAGCAAAGGTACAGAAATAGTATCTTGCCTAATTAAACTATTATAAAAATTACAATCAGCTGATTAGCTTATAAACAAATGAATTACATTTGTCACAGTTGAGATGAGAGCATGATTTGACATGTCACTTCATGAGGAAACATTAGAAATTAGTGTCACCATGTCCCAAGTCCTATCTCAGTGTTCTCCTGACTGTGGAGACATGTGCCAGTCTGGGCCCTGCCTCACTGCAGCAGTAGATTTCTCCTGCTACTTCCACAGAACATGGGAACACCAACAAGAAACAACATGCGATATTATATTACGGTGAGGTCTGTTAGTGATTATCACTGCATTCTGTCTAATCCATTGTCACAGACAGAGAATTTAAAATGTGACTCAGAAGTTAAAGAACGTGAGTCTCTAGCTTGCTAAGGCTTATTAGTATTCATGACTGTTGAAGTTTCTTGAATGATTCTTTCTGTGTTTGAAATGATCAAGTTTTTATTTTAATTTGTTAATTTCATAATAAAAGTGCTCATATCAAATACCATTGCATTGCAGAGAAAATCCTGTAGGTCCTCACAGATAATGAGGTTTTGTTTCATTTTGTTTTTTGATTGGCCTATGTTCATTGCACACTGAGTTTGATAAGGACATACTTTAGATGAGTAAATCACATATTTTAACCACATCTAGCTCTCTCCAAGATCCCCCTTTCTTCCTCCACAGTTCTGCTTTTTCTTTCATGTCACCTCTCCCCAACGCCTCGTGTGTGTGTGTGTGTGTGTGTGTGTATGTGTGTGTGTGTGTCTCAGTATGTGTGTCTCAGTGTTGTATGTGTATGTGCCCATCTGTCTCTGTGTGTTTGTGATTTATGTTTCTATATAAAATCTAGAATCCACAAATGAGAGAAAACATATAATATTAATCTTTTTGAGTCTGCCTTTTTTTACTTCATATCATAATTTACAATTATATCCATTTTCCTATGAACAAAATAATTTTATTCTTCTTTACGGCTGAATAAAACTGTATTATCATACTTTTTCCGTCTCTTATCTGTTGATGGACACTTAGGCTGATTCCATAGTAGGCTGTTATGGATAGACTTCAGTAAACATGGATGCTCAAGGGTTTACATGCCTTCAGGTACATAACCATACGTCATATCTATGCTGATTTTCATACTAGCTAATTTACATTTCTAACCAGCAGCTTATAAAGGTTCATCTCTCCAATCTTCCCCAGCACCTGCTGTTATTTGTTTTCTTGAATTCACTCCAAAGCTCACTTGTGTGCTCTGTTTCCTTGGCTATTTTTATAATTGTTGCCTTCCTTTCTTTGTCTGAGTTTTATCTAACTTGTCTTTACTTGAATCAAATACTGTGGAATTGATCCTTTCCACTGGGTTCTGGCTGCCCTGATTTTTTGTTTTGTTTTGTTTTGTTTTGTTTTGTGTGTTTCTGCATTGAGAAATAAATTCTGTTGGGTTTATTTTTTAGTATTTTATTTACGTGTATGTGTTTGTTGGGAAGTTGACACATGTGTGGAGTCAGAGAATAAGTTGTGGGCATTAACTTTTCTCTTTATAATAAGTGAGATTCAGGAGTAGAACTCAGATCTTCATGTTTGGCAGCACTGGCCTTTACCAATGATCCATCTCACCAATCCTGAATTTTCTTTTTAACTACCATTTTGTTTCAGTTTAAATATTTGCAACACTCAAAAAGGATGAGTGGATATAGATAGGTATAGATATAGATATAAATGATATGTAGGATATATCATATGTAGATGCTAAAGGGAAATTAGTTCTGCTTTTTATCTTTATGGAGGTTATGAAGAATGGTACAGTCATAGACAATGGTATAGAACAGTAGAACTCAAGAAAAGAAATGTTAGTACCTGTTGGTATAGAGCAAGCACAGGTCTTATTTTGGGCTTTTATCGGAGATATATGATAGAATGGGGGATAATTCTAAAGAGTCATATAGAATAAGTAAGTAAATGCTCACAAAAGGTAAGGGAGCCATTTATGGATGAATGGGGAAACCAAGTGTAAAGCCTCTCTACCACCAGTGGAAAACATTGGTTGGCTGGGAGAAAAGTAGCAAGAAAAGGCGGTGGTGGCTCAGTCTAGAGAGACAGGCAGGTTTGCTGCCTGTTCTGTAGGCAGTGGATCCATGAATTTCACAAATTAGGAATACAGGGGCAGGAGACGTGGCTCAGTGGTTAAGAGCACTGGCTGCTCTTCCAGAGGTCCTGAGTTCAATACCCAACAACCACATGGTGGCTCACAACCATCTACAATGAATATGATGCCCTCTTCTAGTTTCTGAAGACAGCTACAATATACTCATGTACATACAGTAAATAAATCTTTAAAACAAACACAAATTAGGAATATAGTGTTTAGTTATTTTGTTTTTCTGACACCTTAACTAGTTTTGGATTTTGACTCTCTGTAGGGATTTAAAAAAAAAAAGGAAAACCAGGAAGGGCACGTAGAATTAGGAAGGGCATATAGCATTAGGAAGAGCAAGTAGAATTAGGAGGCTTTTCAGCCAGGTTAGGAAGGATGGATGGGTTTTGAACAGCAAGAGAAGTGAAGATTTCAGACTCTCAGAGAAAAATTTCAGAGCTAATATAAACAGAGATGAGGAAAAGCTACAAGGGATCAAAAACGTGTGGAGTTAAGTCATCATCCCAAGCACCTCCCGAGCTCCATGACCCCGTGCAGGTCTGTAAGGTGTGCTCGCTGATGGAGATACAGGCACAGGATGACTGCAGCAGCCCAGCCTAGAGCTGTCACCTCCTGAGCTCCATGACCCTGTGCAGGTCTGTAAGGTGTGCTCGCTGATGGAGATACAGGCACAAGATGACTGCAGCCTATGGCTGTCACTAGTTTTGGATTTTGACTCTATGTAGGGATTTTTTTTAAAAATATCTAATCCTTTTGTCATTAGACTTCTGTGTATTAATATAGTGTTATAAAGGGAAATGATAAGCGAGTCAAGAGTCTCCAAATAACTGTAATTTGAAATTTCAAATTACTTCTCAACTGTAAGCTACTTAAAATTTCAAGGCTGGCCCCACAAAAGTTGAAAAATGCTTAGTTTCTCTTTCCATGCTATGAGGCTGCATCTGTTTTCATGGTGTGTTGAGTTTGCCCCTCTGTATTTTCACAATCTGCTGATGCCGATTGATCAGGCAGTAGGAGAAAGGGTAGTGTCCGCCCTCAAACTCTCCAGGAAGACTACCTGAGAAGCTGCACACAGAATCAGTCATTTAGTTCATAGTTCAATGACAGGAGAAATACAGTGACTTGGGATTTTCTGATAGTCAGTGGTACTGTCCTTTTTTTTAAAGGAAGGAAGCTGGTGGCAGTTATTGATGATTTACTGCAAGTTCTTTTATGCTCTTCAGAAAAGATGAGAAGATCTAAGCATGACAGAACAGAATATTTTCACCACTGTCTTCTGACAACGGCATCCTTCCTTTCTTCAGCCCAGTCACACTTATATCCATTTCCCACCCTTAGTCTCAAGACATAGTAATTAGCCAAATGAACAGCAACACACAATTACTGTGTTCAGAAATAGCTGAAGTCATGACTCACAGATGTTAAATAAAACTTGAAGAGAGGGAATATGGAAGTGTTTTAAAGGCATATCCTATGGCCAGACAGCCTGCCTGTTTCCAGCACTTTCTCTGACACTCATTGCCCATGTGATCCAAGCCTTGAACCTCAGCTTCCTAATCTGTAAAATAGGAGGAGTAATGAAGCCTCCTCCATGGGTTTGAATAAATGATATTGATAAAGCATGTAGCACAGGGAAAGCCTGATATTTCCAGTGAACAAACCTTTGAGTAGAAGAAATAAAAAAGAGTTTTTCCAATCCTTGTGTGTAATGGTGTTTACTGTTGAGGTTTTTGTTGTTTTCATCTCATGACCACCACCACCAGCCTCCCCCCACTCACCACCACTACCCTCCCCCACCTCCCACCCTCACCACCTCCACCTCCACCTCCTTAAGTCAGGCTTCAGCCTGCATGGCAGCATTGCAGGTAAGCAGCCCTCACACTGCTTTGAGTAAATTCTTCAAACACAGAGACATAGCTCTGAACTTACATCGAATATGGGTTTTATAAAGCAGTTTTTCTTCATTACATCTGATTTAAGTAATCTAGAAAAATTAAAATGACAAAAAGGCAGATCAAGAGTGGGGTGGGAAAGAGGCGCTGGGGAGGCTTCTCCAGATAAGAGCTGCCCGAAGGCCAGAACAGACTGGTCCTAAAGCCAGCCAGTTGCTGCACTGCCCCACAGACGCCCTCCTAGACAATTTAATGTCCCCTAGACAGTTCAGGAAAGAATTTTGTAAAAGCGTTATCCTGATGAGCCGGTCATTTTGTGTGACCTGCAGCCACATGATGAGCCTTAGTGCCCACTCGGTCGGATTTCGCTCTTACCTTCAGCACCTCCTCAGCTCAGACCTTCCTTCATCTTCAGGGAACTCCTGAGAGTCAGCCCAGGCCTCACCTCTGGTCTGACTTGATCTACTGCACTTTGGGAGCATCATCATATCACTTTCACCCTTCACAGTCACTCTAGGTAACTTCTTGGCCAGCCTTCTCTCTAAGTCCTGAGGGGAAACCAGGATGAGCATGCTCTAGACTCCGTGGGGAGATGCCTGTACACTATACACATTCAGCTAGTGTAGGCTTGTGCTGTGCTCTCTCCCAAGGTAATGGCAGATGAGCTACCACACTTCCTCATGGATGCCCCTGTCACACTGCCAGAGAGTCATGGCGGCCTTGAAGTCCTTTTGAACAGAGGCCATCACCCCCAGGCGCCTGACGCTGGGAACTTTGGACAGAACCTATTTGCTCTCCAGGATTATGAGTTTTAAAACAGACCGAGTTTTCTTTAAATGCATTTTTTTCTAATATTGATTTTCCATAAAAGAAAGAAAGAAAAACCCAAGGACAAGACATTAAATCTCTCTTTTGTGGAGGCATTTCTCTTGGGAGCAAATATAATATGACTCAGAATATCAGCATCTCAAGCAGGCCTTTGGCAAGTCAGTTGATAGCTGACTTTTGCCACAAGTGGCTGAAATGCTGCCACTTAAGATGGGATCAATAGACTTTAGATACCAATTGGGAAGTGGAGTTGACACTCTCAGACAGAAGTTCCGAGCCTGGCTTTCCGAGTACTGAGAGCTGCCCTTTTCTATTCAAAGCTGGATCTAAGTGAGCAAACATAGCTGGATCCTTAGGAGCTTTGCATCTGTATGAGCACATGAGGAAATACTCAGTTCTCAATGTTCTGGATATGGACAGAACTGGTCAGTTCTCATTGCTGCACTGAAATACCCAAGGCATCTAACTTACAAAGAGTTTACAGGCATGTTCTAGTCTACCTCCAGACACAAACCGACTCTCATCTTTCCTTATTCTGTCTATAATAGGAATAGGCTCAGCTTTCCCAAGCAAAACTGCACTTTGGTGACTGTCTCTGCCCTGCCCTCCGTCTTCCCACATTTCTTGCAGGTTTATATGCACAGTTCTAGCCTTGGGGTCAATGAGGAATCACTGAGCAGCTCTTCCTTGCCAGGCAGAGCTGCTTTTAGACTGTTAGCTCTGCTCTTCCAGTGTGCGGCCTGCATTCACCCCGTCCTGTGTCTTTACCACCCTAGTTACCTGACAACAGAACAGACTGTCCAAGAATTCCTGCCTTCCCAGAGTCTTTCAGAAGGGAGGAAACCCTCAACAAGTTTGTTCTTAAGGACACTGTTAGGTGTGGGAAACCCACAGAGGTCAGCACATGCCAGTCAGGAATGGCCATCTGGATGTTTTCTGGCATGGCCGATGTCATGCAGAAGTTACTCTCTGTTGTATGATTTGGCTCTTAGAAAGCATTTGCCTCAGCTATTTAATTAATCTTAAGTTCTGAGTGTGAGCTGTCACACATTCACACCTATGTTCCCAGCTGAGAAAGTGATAGGAAGGAGATTTAGGTATGTGAGTGTATCCAAGACAGGTTGGCAGCTGGGTTGCTGTTGTCCGCCCAGTGGTGCCACCCTGCTTGTTCACAACAGTGACCCTTACGTGATCGGCATTCCTCCTGACTCCTCAGTGGCATGCTTCTTGCTTTTTTCACCCTTTTCACTACTCCAGAATCAGGGCATCTCCAGGCCTTCCCTTTCCTGCCAACATACAAAATTCACCTTAATTCTGTCTGTGCGTACGTGTGGAGGCATTTACAGAGTGGAGTTTAAGTGGACTAGCTCACTTCTTGTGATCATCTTTAAAATACGTGGTATGCAAATGAAGGCAGAATGTGCTTCCTATTAAAGGGCTGACTACAAAAGCACGGAGCCCTTGTTTTAAAGAATTTTTTATTAGATATTTTCTTTATTTACATTTCAATGCTATCCCGAAAGTTCCCTATACCCTCCCCCCCGCCCCTGCTCCCCTCCCCACCCACTCCCACTTCTTGGCCCTGGCCTTCCCCTGTGCTGGGTCATATAAAGTTTGCAAGACCAAGGGCCTCTCTTCCCAGTGATGGCCGATTAGGCCATCTTCTGCTACATATGCAGCTAGAGACACGCGCTCAGGGGGTACTGGTTAGTTCATATTGTTGTTGCACCTACAGGGTTGCAGACCCCTTCAGCTAGCATGGAGCCCTCTCTGTTCAGTTTCCTGACACTGCCCCTGCTTAGAACTGTGCTCTGAGATCCAGGATCGTAGGATGCTCCTTTTGCAGAGGCATGAGAGACACACTTGCGAGTTCAAGTATAGGCTTGTGGAAGTATTGTTGCCACTGTATACAGAATGTCTTTTGCAAGGTCACCATCACCCCTCCCCCACCACTCACCCCCAGTCTGAAACATGCTCCCCGAAGCCAAGTGTTCCCAGACTCCAGACTACTCCCTGACCCCTGTACTCTTGTTCTCCAATTAACAAAAGATGTCAAAATGAATATTATTCTAGCACCAAGACCACTACAGACCCACACAGGTGATGTTAAGCTGTTGCTCTGGAACCATCAGTATAGGGAATGAGCATCAGCCTTGCCTTTAGCCACTTCATTCGTTCAGTTTTAGAGCACGGGGACCACAGTAGACATTTCCCTCTTTAGTAAACGGGAAGCAGACCATCCATCACTTATGCAAATCTTTATATGAACACTTGGGTGTTTTCTTAGATAAAATCATGCTATAAGGAAAAAATAAGATTAAATGAGTTTTCTTAAGAGCTGCCTCAGTTTAGAAAAATACAGATTGTTATGTTTCTTTAAATACATGATCTCCACAGATGCTGTTACAATTCTGGCATGTGATCTGGACAACATTATTCAATTGATATTCAATGCACACCTTGAATGGCAGGCATTTTTGTACAGATTGTCTCTGCCCTCAAATTCTGGAAAAGAAAATAGAAAAATAAATAAGTAAAGTAGCTACTGATGGCATCACATGCTCAGAAGAATACAAAAACTAACTGAAAAGGCAGTTCTTAGACAGTTCTTGCTTTTTTAAAAATTTATTTATTTTATGTATGTGAGTACACTGTTGCTGTCTTCATGCACACCAGAAGAGGACATCAGATCACATTATAGATGGTTGCTATGAACCACCATATGGTTGCTGGGAATTGATCTCAGGCCCTCTGGAAGAGCAGACAGTGCTCTTAACCACTGAGCCATCTCTCCGGCCCTCTTAGACTTTTCTTAAGTGTGAAGATTTACATTAAGATTTGAATGAAAGCCAGGCTCAATGACACACCTGTGTCCCAGCACCTGGAAGGTGGAGGAAGGAGGGTTAGGAGTGCAGGTCATCCTTGGCTACATAGTGAGTTGGGGGTAAGGCTCAATCATAAATATGTGACTCGGTCATAAATCAAAGCAAGAGTTAAAGAATCAGGAAGAACGAGTACTGTGGTGAGTGGGTGGCACAGACACTCACACAAAGTAAAGAGCTGGGAAATGTTGTATGAGCATATCAGGTGTGACTCCAGAGGGCCAAGCGGAAGAGCAGCAGTTCTGCATGCATGCTGAGGTTCCGCTTACCCACCTTACATTCTGCAGCCACTGTCCCATCTGCGCTGAGCCCGGGAGGTGATCTGCTCCTGCCTCTCATGTCATACATAATTAGTGAAACAGATTCTAACCTCAGGACAATGAGATGCGCAGAGGTCAGAGGGCAAAGAGAAGGGAAGAGTCGGGGACTTTTTCTTTCTTTGCTTCAGGTTTTCTGTTCATGATCCTTCTGATGAGAACGTGGTCCAGTGGTTTAAGCACCTTCCCTCGCTCCCCCAGACTTGAGAATGGTAATGGTTTCCACAGTTGGGATTTGGGAGGTGCCTCATTGTACTTCCTCATTCTTGCCAACCCTTCCCACACATCTGCGACACATCAGTTCACGAGAACCTCTCCATTTGAACCTGGGAAGTGAATTCTGTTCCTGCTAGGTTGCTGGCTTTGGGAACAAGGCCTGTTTAGTGAGATAAGGCAATTTATAGGCCCCTGTGAGCTAGGAATTTAGATTCTGTTCTCCGGGCTGTGTGAGGCCCACCGAGTTAAGCCATTTTCTTGCTGTGCTTACGTAAGATGGCTACTCTGGATGCCAGTATGACTGGTGGTTTGAGGGAAGCAGGAATGGGAATGGACAGAGGAAGAGCAACTGGGAAGGTGTATAGGTGAGAAACCATGGCACCTGGCCTGAGCTATCGAAATGAGTAAGTTCACCTGGACCAGGCAGACTTGAAGGAGGAGATAGGAGTCAGAAATAACAGGCTTCTGAGTCAGGCTGCTGAGGCGCAGAGATGCGGTTCATTAAGGATTTGTTTAACTTAGTGCATTACATTATTTGTAGAAATATCTAGAGAAGATGTCAAGAAAACAGTATAGTTCAAGAAGAACTCTTGGCTAGAGATCTAAATCAGCTTTATGAACATGCAGATCGCATTTAAAATAGGGCAGGCTAGATATGGTCCCCGTGAAAAATGTCTTTTGGTTTTGTTGTATAAAAGAGAACTTAGGAGCTTCTGGCATTTAAAGGCCTTTAGAAGCTATTTGTGTGCACATTGTTTTGCGGCTTTTGTTTGTTTGTTTAGTTTGGTTTTTTGTTTTTGTCTCTTTGTGGTCCTGATTGTCCTGGAACTCACTGTGAGGACCAGATATCCCTTGGTCTTCCTCCACTTCCCTCCCAAGGACAGGGATTAAAGCTTGAATTCATACTTTAATTCATCCCAGAATATTGTAAAAAGCTTGTAAATCCAGTTTACAGGGAAGGGAAAACAAATCAAATGTAAAGATGCTGTTTTATACTTCAACCATGGAATAAGCTTGCTATCTCACTGAACATTTGGTTAAGGAAACAGTGCTTTTGCACAGTATAACGCATGGAAACACGGTAGCTTTGTGGGGGCGTGGGGGGACTTAGAAGTTGGCTGCAGAACTGAAGGATTTAATTGACCTCTACATTTCAAACTTCCTGCAGACCAGTAGAGTCCTACTCAGCCAGTGAGTTCCATGCATTGTCTAACCTGAAGGGAAGGTGCTTGTATTAAAAGGAAGATTGTCTAATTTCACCTTTCATTTTCTAGGAAATTGTAAAATAAAAGAACATAAAAATGTCAGTGTTACAGAGGGACTCATGGCTCCAGCTGTATATGTAGCTGAGGATAGCCTAGTCGGTCATCAATGGGAGGAGAGGCCCTTGGTCCTGTGAAGGTTCTATACCCCAGTATAGGGGAATGCCTGGGCCAGGAAGTGGGAGTGGGTGGGTTGGGGAGCAGGGGGAGGAAGGAAGGGATAGGGAATTTTCAGAGGGGAAACTAGGAAAGGGGATTTAAAAACCATGTCAGTGTTTGTTACCATTGATACACTGTATATCATCCAAAGCACCCAGTATCCCTGCAGTAAGATAAGTTTTAAGGTTTCCTGAGTTTCGTTACAGATGGCCATCTTCTGACTCTGGGGACATATAAATTTTATCACATGGCCTTCCAGTTTGTATATTATAGTGCTGAACTGGCACTCCCAGCATCCATTAGAATGACATTGACAAAATGTCCACTCCTATTGAGCTAAGTACTCAATAAGCCACTGTAAGTAAATTGTTGTGTTCCCAGCTCGAAGGCCAGTCTATTGATTCCCACATGGCTGTGGGCCTGGTGGAGAAGCCCTTCCCGCGCTTCCCTCCTAGGATCTACAAAGACCTTTTAAACTCTCAGATAGCAAAGAGCCTTTTTCCAACATTGCTTGTTAATACCCTGTATATTTTTAGTGTATTTTATTTTAAATGAATAGTTAAGCATTAATGCTTTGCTCTTAGGGGCTTAAAAAATCCGATTAATATCATATTGTGTAATTACATACACATGTCTGTAATAAGAAAGGTCGAACCTCTTTCCACCAGAACAGGTATTAACATTTCTATGAACAGCTCCAGAGATTAAGCACGCGTGTCTATGACACCCCCAGATCTCCTCTTTACCCTCGGAATCCTGGCACTCACTCTCCAGCACTTGGCTTGGTGACAGCAATGGTTTTGCCTCACCTATCTTGGGAATCTTTTCATGTTGCTACATGGTAAACTGCCTCGTCCCTTTTAATAGTTGCCATACATTTGTGGAGTGTGGCATGGGTTAGCTTATTTAGATCCATATGGCAGACCTCTAAGCTTTACCTCTGGTTAATGTCAGTGTTACAGTGAATACTCCCATGTGTGTCTGTTTGTGTACTTGTGAAATAGCATCCCCTTAAAGAGGTGTGAGATTATCATGTAAAAATAGAACAAGAGAATGTATATACTGCCAACTTTACTTATAGTGCTGTATTCAGGAAAGCAGAAATGGGAAGAAAAATATTTAAACAGTAAATATTCAAGATATATAAGAACATCTGACAGATTTTTCCCCTTTGTTAGAAACTCATTATTTCCACATTTGGGAAATAGAAAGTTTTTCAAGTTTTTAGAGCTTGTGACAATTGGAAACCCTTAATAATCAGAGTCTGTGCTGTGCTTTATTGTGACAACTTGGAATGTAACTGTTTGTGCTTTGCTAAAGTGGACTTGATCACCAAATACCTTTTTTATTATAAATTTGGAAAGTGGTTGTTTAAGGTTTGAACAGAATGGTCAGTGACACAGAATGGACAACCTCTGGTCCTCCACGTGAACAAACAGCTGGAGAGCTGGAAGTTTACTTTCCAAAATCAAGGCAGCCCGTGGCAAGCCCTGGCTGGAAGGTAAGAGAGCGTGTGGTAGAAATGTCAGTAACCTGAACGCTTTTCTGTCAGTCAGAAGCACCTACTTTTAAGTGCTCAGATTGCACACAATTCAGCTTCTCTAAGGAACTGTGTGCTAGAAAGCGCAGGTTCTGGGATATTTGCATCAATACAGAACATATGAATCCTGCTGTCTTAGTTTCTTAGGACTGTGCTCAGACGCTACCACAAATACGACCAGTTAAACAATAGCAACATAGGTTTCAGAAACTAACCCTCCCCTCCCTGCCCAAAGAAAAGATATTGGGAGGATGGGTTTCCTCCGAACATCCTGGGGACTCCATGTACAAAATCTCAATTTATGACAGTCTTATGCAGTATTAACTTAATTTCAGTGGTTTATAAAAAAAAATTCTCTTCTCTGTCTCCTCCTTTGTGTTATTATTATACAAATTACTTTCCTGTACTCTGTAATCCTAAATGCAGGCTTGTAATTACCATTTTATGCTTTTCTTTTGTTCTATGTAAGAAAAATTTGGTTTGGGCTTGGTTTTGGTTTTGGCTTGGTTTTGGTTTTGGTTTGGTTTTGGTTTTGAGGCAGTCTCATGGTGTGACCCAGGCTGGCCTGGAAGTTACTGTAAAGCCCAAGTTCCCCTTCCAGTCTGACCTCCCACCTCATCCTCATGAGGGATGCAGCCTCATAACCACGCCCAGTGGCTTATGTTCTTAAGTAAGACATGGAGGGGGAAAGTTACAGCAAATATATTTGCACCACTTTTCATGTTCGTCCATTTTCTGACATGCTGTAACTAGTTTGCATGCATGGGAGTTCCTGGGCACTGCCCTTTTGTGTAAGCCGGAAGGACTACTGTCTTGCTTGTTCTCACTAAGGTCACACACTTGTCAGAGAAGCCTGAGGAGAGAAAGGTTGCTCTAGGCTCACAGTGTGAAGGACAGTCTTTCATGTCAGAGGATTTGCAAAGGAGCCCAAGGAGGCAGCAGGTCACACTGTACAAAGGCAGAAGGCATGAAGCCCACAGCCCAGCTCCCTCTCCCCTTTCTAGTCAGAGTGTGATCCCAGCCGATGAGGTGCCTGTCAGATTGAGGGGAGTCTTCCCACCTCAGTTAACCTAACATAGGAAGCCCCTCACAGACTGCCCGAGCCTCACAGCCTCGATGGTTCTAAGCCTCCCCAAGCTGGCAGCCAACCCCATCCCAGATGCTTCCACTATTTGTCCAAGGTGGGCTTGCTAGCGGCAAACTCACACAACTTGTGTTTATGTTAGAATATTTTAGTTTCTTTTCCACTTCTAAATGGTGGGTGGCTAATTCAGAATCCTGGGTTGATAGAGTTTCTCTTTAAATATCTTGCTCCCACTTCTGATGCCACTGGCTTCTGGTGAGAGATCAGCTCGTAGGCCTCATGCAGATCCTTTTTGCAGAGTGAGCCGCTTCCCTCCTGCTGCTGCTGGTATGGTCTCTGGCTTTGTCTGGCTCTCCATGGTGGGGTTATGAGCCTTTTCAGTGTAGAGTTTTTAACACTTCAATCACATGGTTGAGTTTTAGCTGTTACTTCTACACATAGTGTTTCTTCCCAATGTTTTTCCTCTGCCCCTGTTCTCACTGGTATCTGATGGTTTCATATCCCATTTGTCTCTGCGGCCATGTGTGTTTTCTTCATGATGTTGAAGGTAGGTAAACCCTATTGGGAGAAAGAAAGAAGTCTGTACTGTGACCACCTCCAACAGACAGATGAACTGTGACAAAGCCCAATGATAAAGACACCGAAAATTAGGATAAGGGAAGGATCGAGGAAGTACTTTGTATATCATACTTAATAGTGAAAGACCAAATGCTTCCTTCCATGTCTAATCTTGCTGTCAACTTGACCTACTTGGGAAGAAGTAACCTCAGTTGAAGAATTGCCTCCATCAGATTGTGCTATGTGTGTGTGGGGGGGGGGGCATTCTCTTTACTGCAGAGGCGTAGGAGGGCCCAGGTCATTGTGGACTGTACCATCAATACAGGGGAACATGGTCTGTGTAAGAAAGGTAGCTAAATGGGAGCCTGAGAGCAAATGCGCAGCGTCCCTCCATGCTTTGTGCTTAAGCTCTGCCTTATATTCTTGCCTTAGCTTCCCTTGATGGAAACAGAAAAAAGAGAGAAAAGAAGGAACAAAGGCTACATCATGTTCCAGCGAAGCAGGCAGAATTGTTTCTCTTTTCTAAAAACGGCAAAAAGTGCTCAGTGAGTTTGAAATTCAAGAGGAGGTTTCCAGAGAAAACCGACAAAATAAAAGTCCTCTTGGTAGATGTACAGAGTTGGAAGGGCCGGATAAAGACAGAACTATTTTGTACTTGCCTTGAAATTTCATTCCATAGCCACATTACTACAGACCTAAACATGACTCTATGTATTTTGTCATGTCATTTTGCAATCTCACTATTTCTGTATGCTTGGGCCTCAAATGTGCATTAAAGTTAGTAATTTTTAGATCATAATAAGGAAAAGATCATAGTCATCCACACCACTTCGGCTTCAAGAACAAATGGTTCTGATAAAGGAATTCCGGCTTCAGAAGTACAGCGTCAGTTCTGTAAGCTCATCGTGGCCTGAAGCGAACATCCCCATATGGCGGGAAAGACTTACACAAAGAGAAGGAAAGTGCAAAGGTGACTGAATAGACGGGACCTCAACCCCTCCTGGAAGGTGGCTGCCATCCACTCAAATTCCTACTGAGCCTGCCAGGGTGAAAAAACTGTCAATCAAAGATGATGATATAAAAATGAACTGAAGATTGAATTGAAAAGTAATTCTCTTTTCAAGTGGTTTGCAAATCTAGCCGTTAAGTTGGAATGAATGTGGCTAATGACCATAGCTGTGAGAGCTATGTACCTGCTGATCACTGGAATATTATTGCACCTTAGCTTGATTTTTCTATTGGCTTCCCCTTTCCTACTGTGCCGCTGACCCTTAGCTATGAGTGCTTGCTTGAGGTGGTAGCAGCGTTAACTTACATGTATTTTTAAATGCATCTTTAGGTATAAGAGGGGTAATGCCTCTGTTTCTTCTTTCTCTTTTTTTGTTAGGTCCCAGGAGGTTTTAAGTGGTGGAAATCAAGCCTGTATTACAAGTGAAGAGCTGCTTTATAAGCAGCCTTCCTTACAGCAACTAAATTGCCCCCAAAAAAGCTTACTCGCATAATGAAGCTTTGAAGTAGTCACACATAGGCATTTATATTCTTTCTCTCATGAATGACTAATTTTATTTTTTTTTTAAAGTAGCAACTCAGCTTGCTTTCAGAACCATTTAAGCTTAGCACATGATTTTGTTTTCCTCCAAAACCATCGACTCTTGATTATGAGATGGGGAAGGTTTGCATATTGATTTTTGCAGACAGTGGCTACGCTCCTGTCACACTGAGAGGCCTAGTCCTTAGCTGGGCGTGAGATCTTACGGAGCTTCTCTCCAATGTCGGAGCCACAGTGGCTAGGACTAAGAGACGCGTTTTGTGTAGCGTGAACCCTAACCTCTGTGGGGGTGCTCATGCTGGATGGAGCCTGTTGTCTACTTCCCACTGAGCCTCCCAGCTCAGTAAGTCACCTCTCTTAGTACTCCCGCAGGGTGCATGGAAAGATCTACTGTGGTAGAGAAACAACTCTTTCTTTGTGTTTCCATTCAGTTCTATAGAATACTCTATCTGGACTGCCCTTTCCTGTAGGTGTGTGTGTGTGTGTGTGTGTGTGTGTGTGATTCCTACCTTCCGCTCTGTCCAATGCCATCTTCTGTGAGATGCCTTACTAACTGACAGATATTTTCCATTCATGTCACTCTCTGTTGTCTATTTTTCATAGCACTTGTTAGGGGATGACACACTCTATAATTTTTTTAATTTCTTACTCTTTTCCCTGTTGGAACACATGCTTTATACGTCTGCCCCATGCTTGTCACTGAGGAAGCACTCAGTAAATAGAAGAGGAAACATATTATTTTGGTAGGGTTTTAAAAGAGGAAGCTCATCAAGTAAATTCAGTTAGATTCATTAACTCCTGAATCATTTTGTAATAACTGTGATAACCAGGTATAGCACTCAAGAACATACAGGAAACACTGAACATGGAAGCCTGTGGCGACAACACTAATTTTTTAACCATAAATTCGTTGCAGCGGGATCCAAGATTCGTGACGTACAATCCAAAGTGTTCACACTTTTCATTATGGAAGATGGGATTGGTCACTGATTGAGGACTTTGTAGATATGAATGATCCACTTAAACTTAGTTATTAGAAAACTTAAAACCCCTAATCCACAGAGCTTATCAAATAACGCGTAGAGAAGCAACTCCATGAAGGTTAGGCCTTGGGAGACTTTCTTTGTCAGGCCACTGCAGGCATCTTTCACATACTCTCTAATGAGGTCCCAACAACTCTCTTATAAAATCTTACCACCATCCACTAAAGTATGGAGATTAACTGATTTCCTACAGTTGTTAAAAATAACACATGGTATAAAGCAGGATTTGAAGCCAGAAAATCTTGCTTCAAAATGATTAAAAAGAACAAGTATGCAATATTTCTCTGTGTGTATTGTGTATATGTAAATGAGTACATGTGTGTACATATCTACATGTGTACATGTGTATAGAGGCCAGAGATTGGTGGTGCATGTCTTCCTCAGTCATTTTTTATCTCGTATTTTAAGATAAGATCTCATCGGTCAGGCAGTGGTGGCGCACGCCTTTAATCCCAGCACTTGGGGGCAGAGGCAGGTGGATTTCTGAGTTCGAGGCCAGCCTGGTCTACAGAGTGAGTTCCAGGACAGCCAAGTCTACACAGAGAAACCTTGTCTCGAGAAACCAACAACAACAACAAAAAGGATAAGATCTCATGGAACCCAGACTGACTGACCAGCAAGCTCCAGAGATATGCTAATCTCTTCTCTCTCCCACCTTGTGCTAGGATTATAGACACACAACCATACCTGCTGTGGATCCAGACTCGTGTCCTGTGTTCCTCCAGCAAGCACATTAGTGATTAAGCCATGTTTTCATCCCCCAGTGTGACATAGTTCTAATACAGTTAGTTGGCAGTAGCTAGTGTGAACTCATAACTGAAAACTAACATGTACAAACTAACTCAAACCAGCACTGATGACTGAATTGTCTTTCCCCAAAATTGAAGAAGTCTGCCCATCTTATTCTTGAACACTGGGAACTTGACAAATCACTGAGCCCTAAGGACAGATATCTATGTGGAAGTTAAAGTTAGTGCTTTCTCTAAACCCTAGGATAATGCCAGATTCTGTAACCCCATTTAAATTCAATAAAAACATGACTGTCAAATGATAAAACTGAAATGTATAAAACTGCATGTTACTCACGACAAAATTTCCATCCTTTTATGGCCTATAAAATTGCATATGTACTCATGTGTACATCAGAGGGCAAAATTGAAAAATAGTAATAGAAGTAAAAAGTACACTGTAGTAAGTAAAAAAGAGATGTGCTTGTTTTTAATCTGGAAATTTGGGATGTCATCTAGAAGGACATGCATTTCAAAACAAATTCTGATGAATGATTATAATTCACGTTGGCAAAACAAAGAGCGAAGGGGATTTCTCCGAGAAGTGAAGCTGCTGAGGAATGGTGGGTGGTGCCATATCATCTGGACATGCCTCTGCGAAGCAGCTATAGCAATGGTAGTTTGTTGCAAGCTTGCTCAGGCTGGATACAGCTGAATGCCACTATCCCTGGAAGTGTCCCTTCAACTTTGGGGGCTAAAAATCTGGCTATGTGCTCCTTTTTCCATTTATTAAAGAAGTGCATCCTGTGGGTCTGATGAAAGTGTCTCCAGAGGCCATGACGAAACGATGTTGACATTGATAATAATTCTTACCTGTCTCAGAAGCCCTGATAGAATAGTGTTAGCACTGACAATGTCTTCTTCCACTGAGATTCCCTCCTTGGCTTTTAATCTCCTGATTCCCTTAGTCCTGAGTAATGGGATCACTTCTCAAGATGTTCACACACTTCCCTATCTCATATTCTACTTTTGGGGGTGTGCTTCTGAAAGAGAGTGCATAACACAGCCAGGTTTATGAGAATAGCCCAGAAGATTTGAGTGCCAAAGAAGCATAAGGGTGATAGACTTCAGCCAGTGTTTACTTACAAGTTGAAGGATGTAAGTGCTAAGACAGAAGACTCTAGTCACTGCTACAACTTCCCAGCCCTTTCTAAATGTACTTTGTTCAGATTTAACAAAGGAAGTCTCCACACAGTACCCCCAGGAGCATCTCTCACCAAAGAGAGATGTCTGGGAATTTATTTATTTGTGCTTAGGTTATATTTTTCAGAAGGTTTATGGATTCTTTATTTATCATAAGTGGTTCTAGGCAGATCAGAGCACACTCTACAGAAGCACTTCATTAGGATTTTTTCCTGTGGTAAATACAGTGTGTGTGTCAGAGGGTCAGTAGCATTTACCAATAGCTTTGACCTAGTCTCTCTTGTTTTCTAGAATTCTATAATAGTGAAGGAAAACGAGTAACCACTGCTGCCTTCTCCCTTCCTCGGAAGCACTCAAACTTTCAAAGGCACAGCCAAGGGTCCTGGTTAGTTATGTCACAAGACACAGATCCAAGGGTCCTGGTTAGTTATGTCAAAGGCACAGATCCAAGGGTCCTGGTTAGTTATGTCAAAGACACAGATCCAAGGGTCCTGGTTAGTTATGTCACAAGACACAAGCTAGGGTTATTTGGGAAAAGGGATCTTCAATTGAGCAAATGCCCCGCATACTTGTCCTCTGGATGAGTTTCTTGATTAACAGCTGATGTGGAGGAGTGGGCCAGCCCATTGTGGGTGGTGCCGCCTCTGGGCAGATGGTTCCTGGAATATATAAGAAAGCAGGCTGAGCAAGCCATGAGGAGCAAGATAATAAACAGCATTCATCTGCATCTGTAGCCTCTGTTCCAGTTCCTGCCTCCAGGTTCCTGCCCCAACTTCCTTCATGTTGTTGGAATTGTAAGCTAATAAACCCTTTTTCTTCCAGCATTGCTTTTGGTCATGGTGTTTGATCAGAGCCTTAGGAACTCTAAGGCACCAAGCAACTCCTCTTCTTTGGAACTGTCAAATCAACTCGTAAGGGTGTAGTGTACTCGTAAGTAGTTTAGCCTTATTCCTCTTGTCTTGCCTTTTTAGGCTTTAGAATTCCAGGCGCTGACACGTGCTGTGAGACCCTGATCAGATTTTCAGTGTCTCTGAGCCCCTCGCTAGTGGTGAGCAGTGAACCCTGAATCTCATTTCATAGAACTACTGGGAGGACTACATGAGCAGCTTCGTGGAAATGATTGGCAGGTTGTGGCACATGATAGGGATCTCCATGTTTCTCTTCTGGCACCATTCATTCCTGTTTATAACTATAGACCTAGAAATTCTCACACCTGTATAATAATGAAACAAAATGAAATAAAAAGGCAGAACCAAAGCATCTTTATACACTGATGACATGATCATGTAGCAAATCCTTAGGGATATACAGAATAGCAGCTGAACACACAAATGAATGCAGCAATGTCTACTAACAAGGCCTACATACCAAAATCAATTGATCTTTCTATACTCTATACAAGCAGCAAGTGGCCACAATATTAAATTACAGTTATTTCCAATTGTGTAAGAAGTACCCAAAAATCCTTTTTAAAAAGATATACATAAGTTATAAAATACAAACCACAAACAATATGAGAAAAATTAGACAAGGTCTAAGTAATGCAGATAGATGTATTTTTATGACTAGATTGGAAAACTCAATATTGTTTTTCCAAAATCAACATTTAGATTCAATTTAATATAACCAATTAACTAACTTTAAATATGGTAGCTAGACAGACAGGAGTTCCTAAAAGTTAGAAGTTGTGCTGATCAAAAGTAGGACAGAAACAAAGAAAAGATTAAACAAGCCTTAAATAAAACCAAAAACTTACAGTTAATCTATAATAATCAAAAGCATATGTTATTGGCCTAGAAAAAAAATGAACACTGAAAAAAATGTTGATTAAGGAATGATCTAAAAATAGATCTACAATAGATCTACATATATGTTTGTGTGGTGTCATGTGAGTGTGGCTTTTCCTCTAGCATTCTCTGTTTAGTGGCATATCTCCTCCCTCACCCTAGTGTTTTGAGAGATAGTATGGACCTAAAAGGTAGGGACTTGTGGGAGGAGCTTAGTCATTGTAAGTGATGCCTTCAAAAGGGTTAAGGTTGTTTTCGTGGGACTTTGAGTTTTTGCAAGTGTGAGTTGTTCAAAGAGTGAGTCATAATCTGTTCTCTGTCTTCCTCCCTCAAAATGCAGTCTTCCTCCTGAAGGTGTGATGTTACCACCATCTACCATGGGACCCTTCCCACAACTGAGCTGATACGATAGCATGCCTTTGAACGCCCATTTGTAGCATAAGCTAATAAGCCTCATTTAAAATGAAGACACATAAACTTTGTTTTAAAATAAACTTACCCAGCTTCAAACATTCCAAGATAGCAATAGAAAACAGAGTAGAGCAATATGATCAGTTTATTTTCAACAGAGGACCATGGGTTCTCCATGAGAAAAGAAAATTGAAGAAATGTTAATGGGACAACTGAAAACAAAAAGAAAATAATCTCTGCATCACATACAACACACAGCAACTAATTTGGGATAGTTCTTAGAGTAAATACAAAGTAGTGAGCCTTGAAAGATCTCGAAAGAAACAGAAAGGTGTGCTTGCAAGTTTATACTAGACAAGTTTTTTCTGTTTGTTTTGGTTTTTTTTAATGTGGAAAATAAAAGTATGTAATTATAGACAGGAGTTTCTAAAAGTTAGAAGTTAATGCTGACTAAGTTATGCTGAACTATATTATGAGTTCTTTGGAGCCTGATATAGCTGTCTCCTGAGAGGCTCTGCCAGTGCCTAAAAATACAGAGATGGATGTTCTCAGTCAACCATTGGACTGAGCACAGGGTCGCCAATGGAGGAGCTAGAGAAAGTACCCAAGGAGCTGAAGGGGTTTGCAGCCCCATAGGAGGAACAGCAGTATGAATCAGCCAGTACCCCGAGAGCTCCCAGGGACTAAAGCATCAACCAAAGAGTATAGATGGAGGAACCCATGGCTCCAGCTGCTTATATAGCAGAGGATGACCTAGTCGGTCATCAGTGAGAGGAGAGGCCCTTGGTCCTGTGAAAGCTTGATGCCCCAGTGTAGGGGAATACCAGGGCCAGGCAGCAGGAGTGAGTGGGTTGGTGGGCAGGGGAAGGGAGATGGGATAGGCGATTTTCTGATGGGAAACCAGGAAAGGAGATAACATTTGAAATGTAAATAAAGAAAATATCTAATAAAAAAAAGAAGTTGTACTGATGATAAGCAGGTACAGAAACAAATGCAATGAGCAGACATGTCTTTATGTGTGATACTTCAGATGATCTTCCAGGCAAAATTGTACTTCAAAAGACACCAATGAGAAAGTAGGAATGAAGGGGCTGGGGTTTGGCAGAGTGACAAGAGTGCCTGCTTAGCATGCATCAGGTCCTGGGTTAATCCCCAACTCGCGTGAGTGTGTGTGTGTGTGTGTGTGTGTGTGTGTGTGTGTGTGTGTGTGTNGTGTGTGTGTGTGTGTGTGTGTGTGTGTGTGTGTGTGTGTGTGTCTGTGTGTGTGTCTGTGTGTGATTATTATGATATATTACATATATATACACGTTATACAGATCATTGTGCATATGTTTGAGTACTTTAGTAATTGCATAAGAGCAGAGTGGGGCTAGAACAGCTCAGTTGGGAAAGTGCTTGCCACATAACTATGAGGACCTGAGTTAGATCCCCAGTGCCCAGAGAAAAACCAGTTGAGGTGGTATGCACTTGCAATGCCAACCCAGATGAAGCAGACAGTGGGGATCAGTGAGGTCTGAGAGTCAGCCAGCAGATGGTAATCAGTGCATCCTGTATCCCATGAGAGACTCTCTCTCATAAACCAAGGAAGACAGCTGAGGAAAAACACCCAGGCTTGACCTCCGGCCTCTACATGCATGTACACACACACACACACACACACACACACACACACAAGTGTTCAGTAGCATTAGTCACAGGGAATGCAAATAAAATCACAGTAACTGTTTCCCATTGAAGCTGGCTGAAATGTTAAGTTCTAGTGACCTCAAAAAGATGAAAATGTGGAAACCCTGCGCTAACTTTGAAGAGATGGTTCTGTCAGCTTAGTGAATCAGTGATCCCATTGCTAGTTATGTACCAAGGAGACATGAGTTCATGGTCACCAGAAGGTACCGCAGGCATGTCCAAAAGGCTTGAGTTATTAAAACTCAAAACTGTTGATGCCAAGAAGCCTTGGTTTCTGTTGCTTATGTTCTTGCCCTTGCCTTTCGCCATCTGGTTGTCTCTGGTGTTGCCTGGTCTTGCTGACTCTGACTGTGGCTTGTCCCTCCTGCAAGCCTCTGTGTCAATACTCGTGGGAGACCAGCTTTCTCCGGGAGGAATTTAGGTATGGGGAACTGTGGTACAGGGTCAGCTCTGAGGTGAAGACAGAAACTACAAGGATCCTGTCTCCAGCTGATCTTTGGTGTCTGTGTCCTGATGGCTCTGGGAAGGTCCCTCTTGGGCATCTTACCTGCGCTCACAGGCTTGTCTGTACTCTCTAAAGGCACTGTTTGGGTATGGAACTCTGTGGCAGAGGATCGGCTCCAGGCACAGACAGAAACCAGAAGGCTCCTGTCCCAGGCCACTTCTCGGTTCCTGTGTCCTGAGGATTCTGGACAGGTTCCTGAAGCTGGAAGCAACCTAGATGTCCTTCAACAGAGGAATGGATACAAAAAATGTGGTACATTTACACAATAGAATACTACTCAGCTATTAAAAACAATGACTTCATGATATTCGCAGGCAAATGGATGGAATTTGAGAATATCATCCTGAGTGNGGTGACTCAGTCACAAAGGAACAAACATGGTATGCACTCACTGATAAGTGGACATTAACCCAAAAGTTCAGAATACCCAAGATTCAATTCACAGACAAGAAGCCTAAGAAGAGGGAAGACCAAAATGTGGATGCTTTGGTGTTTTTTAGAAAGGTGAACAAAATATTCACAGGAGGAGATATGGAGACAAAGTGTGGAAAAGAGACTGAAGGAAAGACCATCCAGAGACTGCCCCACCATGGGATCCATATCATATACAGTCACCAAACCCAAATGCTATTGTGGATGCTGGGAAGTGCTTGCTGATGGGAGCCTGATATGGCTGTCACCTGAGAGGCTGTGCTAGAGCCTGACAAATACAGAAGAGGAAGCTCACAGCCAACCGTTGGACTGAGCTTGGGGTCCCTGATGGAGGAGTTGGAGAAGGGACTGAAGGAGCTGAGGGGGTTTGTAGCCCCATGGAGGGAGCAACAGTGTCAACAGGCCAGGCCCCCCAGAGCTCCTGGGGACTGGACCACCAACCCAAGAATACACATGGAGTGACTCATGGCACTGGCCATAGGACAGCCTGTAAGAAGATGGCCTTGTTGGATATCAGTGAGAAGAGAGGCCCTAGGACCTGAGGGTGTTCAATGCCCCAGTGTAGGGAAATGCCAGGGTGGCAGGATGGGAGTGGGTGGGTGGGGGAGCACCGTCATAGAGGCAGGGGAGGAGGGATGGGATAGCGAGCTTCCAAAGGGGAGACCTGGAAAGGGGAAAACATTTGAAATGTAAATAAAGAAAATATCCAAGAAAAAAAATGAGGAAAAAAAGGGTACTAGGGAATGACTTTGTTTCTATAAAGAGTAAAATTTTATTCACAGGGTGTATCCTGTAGAAATAAAAAGATAAAACCAAAAAGTAAATAAATAACAAATAAATAAATAA
The DNA here is from genome assembly GCF_900095145.1 of Mus pahari. Classification (NCBI taxonomy): domain Eukaryota; kingdom Metazoa; phylum Chordata; class Mammalia; order Rodentia; family Muridae; genus Mus; species Mus pahari. Next base: position 870,792 of record NC_034597.1, on the reverse strand, counting down.
CTCAAAATTGGAACCCACTCAAATACTCATCCATAGGAAGAGAGAGAACACCTGTCTGGTTCCTAAAGAAACTCGGCAATTTGAATGACCTGTTGCAATGAGGATGCATTTTTAAATCTTCATATTAAGTGAAAGAATCAAACACAGAAGGGTCTGTTCTCCACAGCCCAGCCCGTGAGACGAGGACGGCAGATGGAGCTCATCTAGGATGGAGACCACGGGAAGCATAACTCCCCACCGGCTGAGGAGTGGCTCAGAGACCAGGAGGGACCTGGCTAGAGTAATGGCTATGATTTCTTTGGAAGGGTAATTAAATTAATTTGTACAGTTACCAAAAGACACTGAAATTTGTGTTTGGGTGGCACAAATGTTACCCTAATAAGGAAGTAATGGTCAGTGGTTAAGAGTACTTGCTGCTCTTGCAGAGAAACAAAGTTCGATTGCCAGCCCTCATGCCAGCCAGTTCACAGTGGGCTCTAACTGCAGCCCCAGCAGATCCAGTGCCCTTTTCCTGGCCTCTGTGAACACTGCACTCATGTGCACACACACACACACACACACACACACACACACACACACACACCACAATAAATCAAATAATGACAATAAAAATTAGACATGACACCAAGACTACTTTATGACTACTTGTAGTGAAGGAGAGAGAGTAGGTCCTATAATAGCTCCATCCTTTGAGCAGGCTTCTAAGTTTCTTACTGTGCCATAATGGCCTGGGTGATTAGCTCTTGCCTAAGCCATCTACTTCCTGTCCCTCCTTTACCTCTCCAGTCTGAACCATGCACTTGCTACTGTCTGAAGCAGGCAATTTCTCATTATCTAATTTAGAATCTTTTATTTTCTTCATTCCATTTTTGATAAATTACATTTGTTTTTTTTCTCTTTCTATGTTTCCACTTGCCTTTTCCACCAGCAAAGAAATTCCAAGAGACTGGACACTTTGTCCTTCTCAGCTTTGTGACCCTGGTGTGTCCCCTAGCATGTCACCTGGCTCAGCAGTTATTGGATGTATCAATAAATACATGAATACTAATGCCATCGCATATGCCAGTGTTGGGACTGGATGCTGCTGTTGGACTGCAGTCCTTAATCCAAATTGTAGACAATTTCAGTGTTTCTTCCCCACAAGCAAAGCAGACCTTTAACCTGGATCACATAAGGTTTGAGCTAACATGGCATCTCTTTTTGCTCCTTTTCCTTTGCAGTCTTTGGGGTCCCCATCTCCTCCCCAGGTGCAGCTTACCAGAGATAGTACTGAAAAGTATCCCTGATGATAACATTTAATCTAATCATACTTGCTCCTCACATCTATTCTCTTCCTGTTGCTGACAGAATAGCACACTCAGACTGTTTGAGGGAGGAGATATAATTTAATTCAGTGATTTCAAAATGTCCTTCTACCATTGTAGAAGGTACATCATGGTGGCCCAAGAAGCAGGGGCTACCAGAGTCCTGCTGGACTCCACCTTTGCCTGTGGTCTTCTCAACCTTAGCTCCAGCCCACATTCAGAGGCACTTCTCCCTTCTCAGTTGGGCCTCTCTAGAAATGTCCTCACTCACACCTAGAGCATGCCTCTATAATATTAAGTGAATCTTTAGCTTGCACTGAGGTTGGTCTTCACACTTCTGTACACCATTAGAAAGGTGTTTATGCTTACATGGTGCTTTTATCTCTAAAACACATATGCTTCTATACTACTACAAGATGTAACCCCAAAATAACATTTAAAAGGATGATATGTAACTCCTTTCATGGATATTTTGTTCCCTATTCTAAGGAGGAATGAAGTATCCACACGTTGGTCTTCCTTCTTCTTGGTTTTCTTGTGTTTTGTAAATTGTATCTTGGGTATTCTAAGTTTCTGGACTAATATCCACTTATCAGTGAGCCCCAATGGAGGAGCTAGAGAAAGTACCCAAGGAGCTGAAGGGGTCTGCAACCCTATAGGTGGAACAACAATATGAACTAGCCAATACCCCCAGAGCTCGTGTCTCTAGCTGCATATGTAGCAGAAGATGGCCTATTCGGTCATCATTGGGAAGAGAGGCCCCTTGGTCTTGCAAACTTTATATGACCCAGCACAGGGGAAGGCCAGGGCCAAGTAGTGGGAGTGGGTGGGTAGGGGAGCAGGGGCGTGGGGGTGGGTATAGGGAACTTCCGGGATAGCATTTGAAATGTAAATAAAGAAAATAGCTAATTTAAAAAAAAAATAAAAGGATGACATGGAAGTTCGAATATATTTATTCAGGTCAGTTGTCTACAGTTGAAGTGAAGGAGAGACTACAACATCGATGTGAAAGACCATGTGAAACATTCGAGTTAATGCAGTTGAAGTTGAATCCTTAGCTCAGATGAGAACTTGGGAAGCTTTCTAACTTTTTAAGTTAAATGTTGTTATCCTTTAGTGAGGGAGGAATGGACTTGGGGGGGGGGTGGCTTTCTAGAGTGTACTCTAAAATCATCTCATGTTATATTTAATGCTAGACACCTTTCCACATAGGTAATAATGAGATGATAGGTCTTTTATAGGAACTAATGAGATTAGTAAAGCAGAGATGGGCAGGAGGAGGAGGGTAGAATAGAATGGACTGCATTGGGTGTCTGTGTGTTTGTCTGTTGCTTTGCTTTTGGCTTTTGTTTTGTTTGAGACAGGGTCTCATTATGTAGCTCTGGCTTGGTTGAACTCACCATGTAGATCATGTTAGCATCAAACTCACCGACATCCTCCCATGTTTTTAAAAATAATTATACTATAAATATTAACAATTACTTAAATGAAATGTCACCTTGAGAAATTAATCATTTTCGAAGAGTAGGTGTGTAATACATCCATAGAGAAGTTGCTAACATGGGGGCAGCCCTCTATTTTCAGGTAAAAGAAAAAGTTTTAAGAAAACATCAATTTGACGGTACAGCAGCCCAGGACGGTGTGTGGATTTTCAGCCTGGCGTGTTACCTCTGAGACATAAAGGAAGCAGAACATAAAAATGAGCCTCTATCAGCTTGAAGCAACCTAACCTTTGTGATCATGGCTGTGGTCTAAATCTATTATAGATGTGCAGATTTGGTGTCCTTGGTATCACTGTGGGGTGACCTGAATAGTGAGCAGTCAACTTGTGTATTAAAATTCTGGGTGGAAGATATGTGCTTAGGAAGTGAAACCGACACTTGGTGCTTCATGTCTGTCTCTTTGCAGACTAAGCGCCTATGGAAAATGACAGGTGCACTTTTAGGGAAAGAAACTCATAATGTTTTCCTATTTAGTAGGTGACAGTATGTCCCAAGATAACACAAGCTTAAGGGGCTGGAACAAGCATGGTTATTAAAGGCTAATAGTTCCCAGTTCATACAAATTGAATTTTTTCATAAGCTGGGGGACTGTGGAAATCTAGAGTAGAGTGATGAAATAAATTAGCATATTAAGTGAATTTATACATGCAGGCCTGTGAGCACTTTGAATTTAAGGAAGAAATTTTATTACTTCTTGAAAGAAAATGACAATTCTTCAGTTCTGTGTTCGAACTCCATGTTAGAAAGAGCCTATTTGATAAATTATATCATTGTGATGATTATCCAAAGAAATGTATTTTAAATTCATGGCTCTCTCTCTCTCTCTCTCTCTCTCTCTCTCTCTCTCTCTCTC
>NC_034597.1:864090-867023 GCF_900095145.1 Mus pahari | reverse complement strand
TCTCTCTCTCTCTCTCTCTCTCTCTCTCTCTCTCTCTCTCGTTTCTCTCTCCCCAGAATTACTGATTTAGGAAACATCAAAAGAAGATTGTATTTATCAACAGTCCATAAGGAAGTGTCTTCAACACCTCTTCATGCAAAAATCCCGCTCTTCATGATCAAGCGTAAAATCGTAAGTATCACATGAATGTTCCCTAAAAGAGGATTAAATTTAATTCCCAAGATATTCATTATGGGTCTTCTCTGTGAATAAGGCCTTTTGTTACGTACCATGATTCTATTAAAACTGGATAAAATACACATCGTTCCTCTTTGCCCCTTGACATCACCTAGGTAAAGGAATATTATTCAAATGCAATGTCATCAAAGCTGTAAAGGAGGCTCACTAGAGAGAGATGCCACCAGTTCTGTAAAAGGAGAAGAAATTATTTGTTGGCTAGCCGCAGGCTTCATGCAGGGGACCACATTTGTGTGGCATTGGGGGACATGCAATCGGGGAGAACCAGGAACCCGGCACCCTAAGCAAAGGGATGACACGGGCAGAAGCTTAGATGCTGGAAGTAGTGGATCTCTCAGGAACACAGACTAGTCATCACTGTGATGTAGTTAAACAGTGAAGAAGCAGAGTACGGCAGCCTGACACCACCGAAAGACTTGGCTGCTGGGCGACTTCAGAAGGGACTGCTTGGCGGACTAGTGTTTCTTAAACTTCAGTCAGACTAGGTTTTCTTTAATAGCGCTGCTCTCAGAACCATGTTTATGTACCACCTGTTCTAGAATATGCTTCATTCTTTGCTTTAAATTGTCTCACCCTTTTTTTTGCTTTATTTAAAAAACAAACTTTATGTAAGTTTTATAAATGGAAAACTTTATACAATCTTCCAAAATATAAATAGGGCTCTGGTGATGGCTCTGTGGATAATGTGCTCACTGCTTAAGCATGAGGATTGGACTTCAGATCCCTAGAGTGCAGGTAACAGCTAAGCAGGAGTAGCAGCCACTTGGAATCCCAACAAGCAGGAGGCAGAAGCAGGGGCAGGAGGCAGAAGCAGGGGCAGGAGGCAGAAGCAGGGACAGGAGGCAGAAGCAGGGACAGGAGACAGAAGCAGGGACAGGAGGCAGAAGCAGGGGCAGGGGGTCTCAGGGGCCAGCTGGCTAGGAAGACTAGGTAAGCTTCGAGTTTAGCAAGTGAGTGTATACCTTGATAAAGTGCAAAGCAGTCCAGAAAGACAACCAGTATCAACTTCACATACGTGCATGAGCCACTGTCACGAAGAAGAGAAACTTACTGCAGTGTGGAGAGATGTGGATGCAGGTCAGTGTCTCAGAGCTTGCCTAGTGTGTAGCAGTTTCTGAGTTTCATCCCTACCACCACAAAACACACACACACAGTCTTTTGAACTAGAAACGGAAAACAGTTCTGTGGTTTATGGAATTTGTTCTGGTAGTGAGGTCTGGAGCCATCTGAATGGGTTAAAAGTGAAAATGATATGACCATTTGCTGTAAATCAGGATTCATGAGGACTGGGTGGCAGCAATGAAAGAGTGGATATGAAGCAACCTGTGATCCCTGTGTCTAAATGAACTGACCACTTGTGCACACAGCACACCAGAGGTGTGGTGCCTTCTGAGAAAGTAAAAGAACTAGGGTTGAGCTGTTTGCTATGTTTTGAAATGTGTGTGTATGTGAGTGTGTTTATATATAATTTAAAATATACATGTAATAGAAATAATAGGTTGTGGGACCAAAAACCATGCCAGGAGGTTTGGTAAAGTAGAGCAGGCCGAGACCCAGAGACTTGGTGGGCACACACCTGAGGCTTAGGCTACTCCCAACTCCCTGCCAGACTCCTGACCTAGAGCACATGCCATGCTTCTCACATAAAAGAGACGTGACCACAGGTCACATAGGCTCAAGACAGTTCTCCATGCTAATGAGGTACATAGAGGCTCAGAGGGCTTAGCCAATAAGCTTCCTTTCCTAGACGTTCCTCCCTGTAAACATTATTTGATCTCAGGTCCACCCTGAGAAGTGGGGTATGGTTTACATAACCACTTTCTGCCACAACAATAAATGCCTTAAAACCATGGACTGTCTCTTTTCATCCAGATCATCCATGGAGAGTCATGGAGAAGGCCTTTGCCTACAGAGCCTCAGCCTAATCTCTCGTAGAAGGCCTCTCTGTGCCCCCAGCTACGTTCTCAGCTCTCCCGTGACTCCCAGTGGTGCCTAGATGTTCAAGGGTTTGAGAACCCCACAGTCTCGGCCTTGTTGCGCAGGCCAAGCTCCAGCCTCTCCAGTCTTAGACTGAGCTTCCCTATCCCCAGAGTGGTGTCCCAATGCTTCCCTACAGCCCACACCCACCCCAGCAGTGGCAGGGTGAGAGTGGGGGTTGCGTGGGGGGGGGATAAGTGCAGTCAAACTCCCCACGCCTTACCCTGTGTCAGAGCAGACTTGGGACCCACAACCCTACAATAGGTCATTCCTGGATATGTGTACATATGGACAAAGCTAAATGGACCCAAGAGATTATGTGTGTATTCATATATAATTTCCATAATTTATACATAATTCATATTTAATTATGCACATATCCTCACTAATATATATGTATAGGTATATATAGAGGAAACAATAGGAATTAAAGAAGAGACCATTGTGAATTCCCAAGAGGGATACAGCAGTTGGGGAATATGTAGGGAGTTAGTGTTGCACATTCAGTGTTCATGAATAAAATTATCGAAACTTAATACACTTATAATAATAATAACATTCCTAGTCTTAAAAAGTCTCATGTTCATTTCCTCATCTATAAAAGCAGATAATATGGTGTATATAAAGTATATGTAGAAGAGTGTCTGGAGTGCAGTGAGCCAGCCCTGCGGAAGACCACAGCTGCTACATGTACTTTCAGTGCATGTATATGTATATGT
>NC_034597.1:860053-863445 GCF_900095145.1 Mus pahari | reverse complement strand
CTGGAGTGCAGTGAGCCAGCCCTGCAGAAGACCACAGCTGCTACATGTACTTTCAGTGCGTGTATGTGTATATGTATATGTATATGTATATGTATATGTATATGTATATGTATATGTATATGTATAGTATATGTATAGTATATGTAGAAGAGTACCTGGAGTGCAGTGAGCCAGCCCTGCAGAAGACCACAGCTGCTACATGTACTTTCAGTGCTCCTTGCTGTAAAGCCCATGGGATCATTGTCATTGGGCTCTCAGCCCTTCCTTCACTCACATGTTTACCTGAGTTTTATTTAATGGTCCTGTTTACCTGCCTGCCTTCTCCATCAGACCATGAGCATGTCCTCACTGAGCTTTTAGCCCTAGTTCCTGTCAGTACGTGGTGCACAGAAAGTACTCAAGTGTTGGCAAGTCTTAAGGTGCCTCCTGGGAAAATACTGAGGTTTTGTAGCCAAATCATAGAGGGTTTGTAATGTGCTTGGTGACCACACAGGTGTCCAGGAGTATTCCAACAAATGTAAGAACTTGCTCTTATTTCTCTCATTTTCCTCCCAATTCAACAATGATGAAGCGGAAGGTTAACATGCTGTATTCCCACTGAGTCTCACGGAACTAAAGCTGAGTTGTGCTTTAAGGACAGTTTTTATCCCAAGTAGCAGAGAAGCTAAGCACAGCCCTCCTATCTGAGACACCATCCCCAAAGCACCACTACCTGTAGTGAGAATTTTGGTTTCTGTAAAAAACCCACTTATGTTATGTGAATATGTTTTTGCTTTTATCACAGGTCTGGGATTAGAGGCTGTTCCATAGCTGGTGATTAGGGCTTGCTCCATGTACTAGCCCCTGCATGATTTTTGCCAGCCACGCATGGTTTTGATTCTCGAGAGGGTATAAATGGGAGAGCCCAGAGAGGGTGTGGAGGCGGCTGCCCTGCTTCTGCTGGTTTCTGCTGCTGCTGGTTCCTTCTGTTGGATTTCCTGGCTTGCTGGTTTGCTATTGATGGACTGATGGGTATTCTGATAATGAAGATTGCACTTGTTCCTAGGATGCCTCTAACCAGCAGGAAGTAGTCTAAAGAGATCTCTGCCTCCTTTTCCCTTTAACCATCTTTCTTTACTACCTGTGTTGAAAAGGTAGAAGTAATTAGGTGGAATAAGGGATGGATGGGTGGTAGATATAAACACAATATATTAGCTACAACAAAACAAAAGAAAGAACAAACAAACAAAAAACCCCTGCCCCCCGTTGGTATGGTGTCTGCCAAGGGTTATTTTTAGTTTTCGTCGTTGGTGGTTGGTTGATTGGTATTTTTATTTTGTTTTTATTTGTTGCTAGATCATTCACTTTTTTCTATCCACTATCATTGTAGCTATCTTGATACAACCTAATTGGGCATTCTAAAAGCACTTCAGCTAACATTTAAAAGTTGGAAGATCTCATCAAATTTCTGATTTCTAACTCCTACAGACATCTCAGATTTCCTAATCTAAGCCCACTGCATTTCTAAAGGAGCTGAGTGCCTGAGTCCTCCCAGTTGTTAAGGTGCACTAAGAGGCCTCCACTTTACTCCAGTGTCTGCCTGGGTCTTCTAGGAGTTAAGTAAGGTACAGCTGTGATTCAGAATAGAATTGCCGGATTGTTCGTCTCTCCTCTGTTCTGTAGCTAAATCCTTTAGATACCAACAGGCAATAAAATTGAATTCTTATAGCCATACTGGTCTGAATATTTATATATAGGCCATTTTCTGTTTCAATTATCTTTAAATGCTAACCTTCCAAATTTATTTTTCATAGTATTCTTAATTATAAAGATTCACTTTAACCTTTAAGGTACAGCAATTTGTATTTTTAACTCGAGTTCTCAGTGGCAGGAACAATTTTAAAAATTAAAAACTGTTACATTAAACACTGGAAGTACCCACTTAGTCAAGACTCACTGGAATCCATTTCATTTCTTCTTTACCTTAAGTTCAGTTAGTTGCTGATGGTGTCAGATGTACATCAGTGTTTGCTATCGACAAAACACGTGCTATAATGTCTAATAAACATAACTGTTTGAGTGGGATGTTCAGTTATGAGATGTTCTTCAGAATGAATCACTCACTGGAGAGAGAACCAAGCAGTATGGTAAACCACCATGCCAGTTCTGTAACAGTCTGCATGACTCAGACACCTAGCATTTCTCATTTAAATGGATAAAATACTCTGTAAACTAAATTCTAGTGGCATCTTTTATAGATTTTAATACAAGCTACAGGTCTAGTATATTGTACCCAAAACTGCTCAAAGACCATCTTGTCCCATTTGCTCAAACATCATGTTTCCCATTGAGCCAACATTTGGATTTTTAAACAATACTTAGTTTCTTTAGTACCAGTGAATGAGAAGGGAATGAAAGAGGCAGGAAATACTCAGATACAAGGTTATCTAAGATTCATCAACTAGTCTCTTAAAATCTTTATAACCTAGTCTTCACTATGGTATTTATGGCATTTATTTAAAGGTTCATTACTGTTTTATCTCACCTACATGATTTCAATCTTTAAATGTCCATTTTTCTCTCTTTATTCCTGTCAGACTAATGTGGGTGCTGCATTTATTTGAGAGCATGTCCTCTGATGACCTGGGGGCTTGAGGAAACACCACCATTCTGAAGGCAGTTTAAAAACAGATGGACTTTTTTTTTTGTATTTCTTTCTTTTTTCTCTCTTTTTTTATTAGAGACTTTCTTCATTTACATTTCAAATGCTATCCCCAAAGCCCCCTATAACCTCCCCCCACCCTGCTCCCAAACCCACCAACTCCCTTTTCCTGGCCCTGGCATTCCATTCTATTGCTGGGGCATATGATCTTCACAAGACCAAGGGTCTCTCCTCCCATTGATGGCCGACTAGGCCATCCTCTGCTACATATTCAACTAGAGACACAACTCTGGGTTATACTGGTTAATTCATATTGTTGTTCCTCCTATAGTGTTGCAGAACATTTTAGCATCTTGGGTACTTTCTAGCTCCTTCATTAGGGGCTTTGTGTTCCATCCAATAGATGACTGTGAGCATCCATTTCTGTATTTGCCAGGCATTGGTATAGCCTCACAAGAGAGAGGCTGTCAGCAAAATCGTTCTGGTATATGCAATAGTGTCTGGGTTTGGTGGTTGTATATGGAATGGATCCCCAGGTGGGGCAGTCCCTGGATGGTCCTTCCTTCAGTCTCAACTCCGAACTTTTTCTCTGTAACTCCTTCCATGGGTATTTTGTTCCCTATTCTAAGAAGGAACGAAGTATCCACACTTTGGTATTCCTTCTTCTTGAGTTTCATGTGTTTTGAAAATTGTATCTTGTGTATTCTAAGTTTCTGGGCTAATATTCGCTTATCAGTGAGTGCATATCATG
>NC_034597.1:857570-860042 GCF_900095145.1 Mus pahari | reverse complement strand
TTGATCCACTTAGACTTGACCTTAATACAAGGAGATAAGAATGGATCAATTTGCATTATTCTACATGACAACTGACAGTTTTGACAGCACCATTTGTTGAAAATGCTGTCTTTTTTCCACTGGATGACTTTTAGCTCCCTTGTCAAAGATCAAGTGACCATAGGTGTGTGGCTTCATTTCTGGGTCTTCAATTCTATTCCATTGATCTGTCTGTCTGTCCCTGTAGCAGTACCATGCAGTTTTTATCACAATTGCTCTGTAGTACAGCTTGAGGTCAGACACCAGAGGTTCTATTATCATTGAAAATAGTTTTTGCTATCCTAGGTTTTTTGTTATTCCAGATGAATTTGCAAATTGCCCTTTCGAATTGAGTTGGAATTTTGATGGAGATTGCATTGAAACTGTAGATTGCTTTCATCAAGATAGCAATTTTTACTATATTGATCCTGCCAGTCCATGAGCTATATCCACTCCAGTAGTGACCCACCTGACAGGCCAAAAAGCCTGGGCGCAGTCCTGAGGTGAAAAGTTCACAGAAACGTAGTCTCCTGGAACCGTGGCATCCTGTATAATGAATGCTTCAATGTCTTTGCTTTAGTTGGTAAACGGATCTGGGTCTTTTACCTTAATCTTGCTTTATTATAAGTGCTTCTAAGGATTGAATTTTTAACATATAGCTAAGTTAGATTCTTCACCAGTCCTAGGCAGTCAGTCCTTGAAAGTCCTTCTGGCATGGATTGTGGTCTAGGGAGGAACCAGAGTAGATACTTAGAACTATAGATAGCTGAGTTACACCCATACACAGGAATTTACAATGGCCTAGGGGGAGGGTGGACTATACAATAAACTAGAATAGGAACTGTGGCAAGGGCTCAAAGCCCCTGCCCCTGGCTTCTAAGATTAAGCTGACTTTAGGTGGGGCTGCTTATGATCCCAATTGTTAACTTTGAATTTTATCCCAGCTGGTTCCTGACAGTCCTTCCTGTTTGCATTCTTCTGTTTTATGTAAGACTCCGGTAACCTCATTGTACCTTGCCAGTGTGTCATCTAACTTCCCTATTTTCTTCTGTATAAAAACTTTGATGCTCGATTTGACAAATTACATTCAGGTCCAGCACACTCTCTCGTGTCTGCGTCTATCTGTCAGTTCCCACCGACTCTGTGCCCATCTGTCTGAGACCTTGATTCCCTTGGATTGAGGGGGGCCAACTGGACCCGGTCCATGGCATGGAAGATCTTTCCATCTTCTGAGATCTTTCATTTCTTTCTTCAGAGACTTGAAGTTCTTATCATACAGATCTTTCATTTCCTTAGTTAGAGTCACACCAAGGTATTTTGTATTATTTGTGACTATTGTGAAGGGTGTTGTTTCCCTAATTTCTTTCTCACCCTGTTTATCCTTTGTGTAGAGAAAGGCCACTGATTACTTTGAGTTAATTTTATATCGAGCTACTTCACTGAAGCTGTTTATCAGGTTTAGAAGTTCTCTGGAGAAATTATTGTGATCACTTACATATACTATCACATCACCTAAAAATAGTGATATTTTGACTTCTTCCTTTCCAATTTGTATCCCCTTGACCTCCTTTTGTTGTCTAATTGCTCTGTTTAGGACTTCAAGTACTATATTGAATAGGTAGGGAGAAAATGGGCATCCTTGTCTAGTCCCTGATTTTAGTGGGATTGCTTCAAGCTTCTCTCTATTTAGTTTCATGTTGGCTACTAGTTTGCTGCAGATTGCTTTTATTGTGTGTAGGTATGGGCATTGAATTCCTGATCTTTCCAAGACTTTTATCATGAATGGGTATTGGATTTTGTCAAATGCTTTCTCAGCATCTAATGAGATGATCATGTGGAGTTTGTTTATATAGTGGATTATGTTCATGGATTTCCATATATTAAACCATCCCTGCATCCCTGGGATGAAGCCTACTTGATCATTATGGATGATTGTTTTGATGTGTTCTTAGATTCGGTTAGTGGGAATTTTATTGAGTATTTTTACATCAATATTCATAAGGGAAATTGGTCTGCAGTTCTCTTTCTTTGTTGGGTCTTTATGTGGTTTAGATATCAAAGTAATTGTGGCTTCATACAATGAATTGGGTAGAGTACCTTCTGTTTCTATTTTGTGGAATAATTTGAGGACAATTGGAATTAGGACTTCTTTAAAGGTCTGATAGAACTCTGCACTAAACCCATCTGGTCCTGGGCTTTTTTTTTTTTTTTTTTTTGGTTGAGAGACTATTAATGACTGCTTCTATTTCTTTAGCGGATACGGGACTGTTTAGGTCATTTATCTGATCCTGATTTGACTTTGGTACCTGGTATCTGTCTAGAAATTTGTCCATTTCATCCAGGTTTACCAATTTCATTGAGTATAGCCTTTTGTGGTAAGGTCTGATGATGTTTTGAAATTCCTCAGGTTCTGTTTTTATATCTCCCTTTACATTTCTGATTTTGTTAATTCAG
>NC_034597.1:837610-854335 GCF_900095145.1 Mus pahari | reverse complement strand
TTCCCTTACTGCTTTTAATATTCTATCTTTATTTAGTGTATTTNTTGTTCTGATTATTATGTGTTGGGAGGAATTTCTTTTTTGGTCCAGTCTATTTGGAGTTCTGTAGGCTTCTTGTATGTTCATGGGCATCTCTTTCTTTAGGTTAGGTAAGTTTTCTAATATAATTTTGTTGAAGATATAGACTGGCCCTTTAAGTTGAAAATCTTTATTTTCATATATACCTATTATCCTTAGGTTTGGACTTCTTATTGTGTCCTGGATTTCCTGGATGTTTTGGGTTAGGATCTTTTTGCATTTTGCATTTACTTTGATTGTTTTGTCCATGTTCTCTATGGAAGCTTCTGCGCCTGAGATTCTCTCTTCCATCTCTTGTATTCTGTTGCTGATGCTTGCATCTATGGTTCCTGATTTCTTTCCTAGGGTTTCTATCTCCAGAGTTCTCTCCTTTTGGGTTTTCTTCATTGTTTCTACTTCCATTTTTAAATCTTGGATGGTTTTGTTCAATTCTATCACCTGTTTGGTTGTGTTTTCCTGTATTTCTTTAAGGGATTTTTGTGTTTCCTCTTTAAGAACTTCTACCTGTTTAGCAGTGTTCTCCTGTATTTCTTTAAGTGAGTTATTAATGCCCTGCTTAAAATCCTGTACCAGCATCATGAGATATGATTTTAAATCCACATCTTACTTTTCGGGTATGTTGGGGTATCCAGGACTCGCTGTGGTGGGTGTACTGGGTTCTGATGATGCTGAAAGTTCTTGGTTTCTGTTAGTAAGATTCTTATATTTGCCTTTTGCCATCTGGTAATCTCTGGTGTTAGATGTTCCAACTGTCTCTGGCTGGAGCTTGTTCCTCCTGTGATTCTGTTAGCCTCTGTTAGCACTCCTGGGAGTCCAACTCTTTCCTGATCCCTGTGGTCAGAGCCCTCTCTGCAGACAAGCTCTCCTCTTGCAGGGCTGGTGCACAGAAGTCTGGAGCTCAGATCTACCTCCTGAGTCTTGGGGGTCAGAACCCTCCCTGGAGGCAGACTGTCCTCTGGCAGGGAAGGTGCCCAGGAGTCTGGTTCTCAGCTCTGCCTCCTGGCTGAGGATGAAGGCCCGAAGGGACCCTGTCCAAGAAGCTCTGTTGCTTTTGCCACCCACGTGCTCTCCTGGGTAGACTGGACTCTGTGATCCCAAGATTCTGGGTGTGCTAGGGCCTGCCTTTGTCCTTTGTCCCTGATCCTGCTAGCACAAGACCCTCTGGTTTTTTGGAACAGATGTTGCATTCCACTCACCAGTGATCTCAAGATCCTGGATGTGCTAGGGTGCCTGCAGCATGGAGAGTCCCCTGGGGACCTTGAGACCCTCCACCGAGGAGTTCGTGCCCAAGATGGTACAGGGCTGGCGCCTGTGGGAACGAACCCCAGCCACTGGTTGGTGGATTTCTTTTGTCCCAGTTCCTGCTGGCTCAAGACCATCCTGGATTTTTTGCAACAGATGTTGCCTTCCACTCACCAGTGAACCAAGATCCTGGGTGAGCTAGGGCCCACTGAGTTCACACCCAAGATGGCATGGGGGTGGCACCAACTGGAACGAACCCCAGCCACTGGTCGGGCAGGTGTCCTTTGTCCCTGTTCCTGCTAGCAGAAAACCCTCTGGGTTTTTTGGAACAGATGTTGCATTCCACTTACCAGTGATCTCAAGATCCTGGGTGTGCTAGGGAGCCTGCAGCGTGGAGAGTCCTCTGGGTTTGCGATCCTCCATCGAGTTTGCGCCCAAGATGGCTCAGGACTGGCACCGGCTAGAACCAACAGATGGACTTTAAGGCTAGCCTATTCCTAAAGCCCAGACACAAGCAGAATGCTGTTGGGAGTGAAGTGTGGGCCTTGGGGCTTGGTTACAAGCATCCAGATTCTGGCTTTGTTCTGTTTTAACTGCAGAACCTTAGGCCAAGTCTGTGCACTTCTCAGCACTTCAGTTTTCTTATCAGTTAGGCAGGTTCAGTGGTGGAACTTGCTCAGTAGAGTTGCTTGAGCTAAATGAGTTTTGTCTTAGCAATACCAAGCTCATAGTAAATGTTCACTTACTAGGTTAAAAAAAATCTGCTGTTTTCTCCAGACATGAACCCATTAACTTGTGCTATTGAAAATGATTATCTGTATGGTTTATTTTAATTAATAAATAGTAGTTTACTAAATACATGTGAATCTAAAAATAAATATGATCTTTCTTTTTTCTTTTTCTCTTTTAAAATATTTTCTTTATTTAAATTTCAAAAGTTATCCCCTTTCTTAATTTCCCCCTCCAAAAATCCCCTATTCCCTCTCCCCTTCCCCTGCTCCCCAACCCACCCACTCTCATTCTTGGTCCTGGCATTTCCCTATACTGGGGCCTAGAGCCTTCACAGGACCAAGGGCCTCTCCTCCCATTGATGACCAACTAAGCCATCCTCTGCTACATATGCAGCTAGAGCCATGAGTTCCACCATGTGTTTTCTTTGATTAATGGTATAGTTCCAAGGAGCTCTGGGGGTACTGGTTAGTTCATATTGTTTTTTCTCCTGACCACTTCAGCTCCCTGGGTACTTTCTCTGATCTTTCTAAGGATAATATGATACTATACAATTACTCATAGGAGACCAGGCCAAACAGCACTGCTATCCAAAGAAAATATCAGACATGGATAGTCAAACTGGAAGTACTTATAAATAATTTAATTTCCTATGGGAACAAAATTTGATGGTTTAAAGTAAAATCCAGAAGGTGAATCACACTGCATTCCAGCCTCCAATACACAATAAAAGGTGTTTTAAAGATACAAAGTGAACAAAGCAATATCCAACATGTAAGGATGGGGACGTAAAGTGGAAGGTGACACCCAAATAAAGACTTATCGTTCTTCCCAGAGAATACAAGTTGGAAAGCACCTGCTCTGAGAAGCTGAGCCTGAGTCCCTTCCAAAGGGTCAGCCACAGTTGGAGTGCTCTGCCTCTAGTGCCTAATGCTGCAACTGCAGAGTGCTAGAACCCAACTGAAAAGAAAGGGACATCTCTGAAAGTTTGCACTGTACTTTAGTAAGTTAAAGAAGGGACAGCATAAAAGGAGACAAGCCATATGCACCATCCACACTCGAGGAAGCACGGAGACCAGCTTACACCAGTAATACATCTCCAAACTACAGGCAGCCTGGCCCGAATTCGGATTCTTCCATATCTTTCTAGAAGTACAGCCAGTACTCCTCAAACTGTTCCAAAAACAGAAAGGAAAACTCGCTACTAAACTCATTTTATAAAATTAGTATTACCCATATAAAAATCGGATAAGGATACAAGGACAAATATGATTATAGGCCAGTCTCCTGATAGAAACACAGTTGCAGAACTTTTCAATAAAATATGTGCAGGCTAAATTCCAGCTACTCATCAACAAGATCATTTAGTATGATTGGGCTTCCTTCCAGGCTTGATAGACTTACAAGACATGTCTTAGTTAGGGTTTCTACTTCTGTGCTAAAATCATGGGAAAATGTATTTATTTCATCTTACAAGTTATAGCATGTTATTCAGAGAAGTCAGAGCAGATTCTCAAGGCAGGAACCTGGAGGTAGAAGCTGAAATGGAGGTCATAGAGGTGTTGCTGACTGCTTTGTTCCCGTGGCCTGCTCAGCCTGATTTCTTATAGCATCCAGGACCACCTGCCCAGGGGTGGCACCTCCCGTGGTGAATGGGTCAGTCTGATGGGGCAATTTTCTTAATTCAGGTTCCCTTCCCAAAATGAGCTGAGCTGTGTTATCTTGATATAAAACTTGCCAGCACAACATATCTGTCAATCAATCAGATTGATGCGGGAAGGACCTTTGACAAAATTAAGTATTGCTACAGGATGAAAGTCTAAAGGAAGTTGAACTAAGAGGAACAGAGAAACAGAAATCAATATAAGAAAGGATAAATATGACAGACTGGTAGCCAACATTATTATAAGTGAAAGCCAAACTTTAAAATTTGCCTGGAATTAGGAATGAGATGAGTTTATCTTTTTTCTCTACTCTCATTCCATATAGTGCTTGAAGGGTTAGTGTAATAAGGAAAAGGGAAAGACACAAAAGAGAAGTCAAAGTAACTGCATATAATATAATCCTGTTTGTAAGAGACCCTAAAGAGTCCACCAGAAAACTTAAAATTGACAAACCTGAAGTAACAGAATATAAGATAGACATAGAAAAATCAGTAATTTCTGAAAAAACATGGAAGCAGATAAGGCTCAGAATATCCAAAGCAAACATGAATAAAAAGAACATGTTGGTGATGTCACAATGCCTGCCTTCTGGTCACACTATAGAACCAGGGTAACAAGAGCAAAAAACATATCTGTGAATCACCGGAATAGAATCAAGGGCCCAACTAAACCCACAGCTACGATGTCCCATACTCAAGAAGGATGCTCAAAGAATGCATTGGAGAAAAATGGCTTCTTCAACAAATGGTAGAAGAAAAACTGGATATGTAAATGTAAAGGAGAGACACTAGACCCATATTGCTAATTCTATATAAAAATCTATTCATACAGGATCAAAGACCTTAGTGTAAGACTTCAGTCCCTGACTCTGCCATAGGAAGAGACATACATAGGCATAAGCAAGGGCTTTCTGAAAAGAACTCCAGGAGCTAAGATAATGAAAACTGGCAGATAAGTTTGGATGAAAATAAAAAGCTCTGCACCACAGAGGAAACATTTGTATAGAGTCAGCCTGCAGAATGGAAGAAAATCTTTCCTGGCTATACATCTTGTTACAGGTGTGGATCAGTTTGGACAACACCCACTGATATTTTTAAGTCCCAAGACCAAGAGTTGTACCAGATCACAGAATAAAAAAACAGTTTATTCAGAAAAAGAAAGGCATTTTCACATCCCAATCACAACCACCCTCCCATCTCTCCTCCAAGTTCCACCCTCTTTTCCCATTCCCCCTTCCTTTTCTCAAAGAAGAGACCTCACCCCCAGCCTATACCAAGCCATCTTGGCACCTCAATCCCATCAGGACTAAGTGCATCCTCTCCCACTGAGGCCAGACAAGGCAGCCCAGGGTAAAAGGATCCAAAGGCAGGCAACAGGATCCAAGTCAGAGATGCCCCCCACCCCACTTCAATTGTTAGGGGACCAACAAGCTGCAAACCTGCCACATACATGTAGATGACCAAGACCCAGCCCCTGCATACTATTGGGTTGGTGGTTCAGTATCTTCAAGCTCCCATGGTTCCAGGGTAGATGACTCTGTAGGTATTCTTGTGGTGTCATTGACCTCTCCTGTTCCCACAGTCCTTCCTCCACCTCTTCCACAAGACTCCCCAAGTGTAAACTCTGCCTAGTGTTTGACTGTGGTTCTCTGCATCTGTTTCTGTCAACTGCTAGAGGAAGACCCTAATAAGACAGTTATGCTAGGCTCCTTTCTGCAAGCATAGCAGAGTGTCATTAATAGTGACGTGGGTTGGCTCTCTCCCATGGGGTGTGTCTTAAGTCGGGCCGGTCATTGGTTAGTGATTCCCTCGATCTCTGCTCCATCTTTATCCCTGCATACCTTGTAGGCAGGGCACATTTCAGGTCTAAGGTTTCATGGGTGGATTGGTGTTCCCCTCCCTGTAACCAGAAGTCCTGACTAGCTACAGGAAGTGGCCACTTCAGGCTCTATATCCTCCACTGCTAGGAGTCTCAGCTAGGGTCACTCCCCCCATCCTCTGAGGAGCCTCCCCCAGCTTGTCCTAGAGACGCCACCCCACCACCAATTTTCCTTCTCTCTCCCAGCCCTCTCATTCTTTCCCAGCTCTCCCCATACCTGACCGCCAAACCCATCCCTCTTTTTGTCCCCTCTCCCACCCATTTTCCTCTCTTCATCTATTTCCAATGTCTGTTTTGTTTCCTCTTCTGTGTGAGATTCAAGTATCCTCCCTTGTACCCTCATTCTTACTTAGCTTCTTTGGGTCTGTGGATTATAGAATGGTTATGCTGTGATTTATGGTAAATATCCACTTATAAGTGAGTACATACCATGCCTGTCTTTCTGGGCCTGGGTAACCCCACTATTGATATTTTCCAGTTCCATCCATTTGCATGCAAATTTTATGATGTCCTTGTTTTTAATACCTGAGTAATACTCCATTTGTAAATATACCACATTTTCTTTATCCGTTCTTCAGTTGAGGGCCATCTGGATTGTTTTTAATTTTTGACTATTTTGAATAAAGCTGCTGTAAACATAGTTAGGCAAGTATCCCTCTGGTATGGTGGAGAATCTTTTGGGTATATGCCCAGGAGTGGTATACCTGGGTTTTGAGGTAGAACTATTCTGAATTTCTGAGAAACTACCAGACTGATTGCCAAAGTGGTTGTACAAGCTTGTACTCCCACCAGCAATGGAGGAGTGTTATCCATTGCTCCACATCCCTGCCAGGATGTGCTGTCACTTGAGATTTTGGTTTTAGACATTTTGCAGGGTGTGGGAATCTCAGAGCCATTTTAATTTGCATTTCCCTGATGACTAAGGACATTTTTAATTAGGTTATTTGGTTTGTTGGTGTTTAATTTTTTGAGTTCCTTATATATTTTGGATATTAACTCTCTGTCAGATGTAAGTTTGGTAAAGATCTTTTCCCATTCTGTAGGCTGCCATTTTGTACTATTGGTGGTGCCCTTTGCCTTACAGAAGGTTTTCAGTTTAATGAGGTCCCATTTACCAATTGTTGATCTTAGTGCCTGAGCTATTGGTAGTCTGTTCATAAAGTTCTCCTGTGCTAATGTGTTCAAGGCTATTCCCCACTTTCTCTGTTGGATTTAGTGTATTTGGTTTTATGTTGAGGTCTTTAACCTACATGGACTTGAGTTTTTTGCAGGAAAATAAATATGGATCTATTTGTATTCTTCTACATGCAGACATCCAGTTAGACTAGCATCATTTGTTAAAGATGCTTTCTTTTTCCATTGTATGGTTTTAGTTTCTTGTCAAAAATTAAGTGTCTGTAGGTATGTGGGTTTATTTCAATGTTTTTGATTTGATTCCATTCCATTCAACCTGTTTGTTTGGTTTTTTTTTATGCCAGTACCATGTATTTTTTATTACTTTTGCTCTGTAGTACATCATGAGATCAAAGATGGTGATACCTCCAGAAGTTCTTTTATTTTACAGGACAGTTTTCACTATCCTGGGTTTTTTATTTTCCATCTGAAGTTAGCAATTTTTCTTCAGGGTCTAAAAATAGTCGTATTGGAATTTTGACAGAGATTGCATTGCAACTGCAGATTGCTTTTGATTAGGTAGCCATTTTTTACTGTTAATCCTGCCGGTCTATGAACCTAGGAGATCTTTCCATCTTCTGATATCTTCTTCAGTTTTTTTCTTCAGAGACTTGAAGTTCTTGTCATACAGGTCTTTCACTTCTTGGTTAGAGTGACTATATATGAATGTATTTCTATTTTCTCTAGCCAAGGTGGATTTGTGAAATGTTTCTCCATTTTTTTCTTATGATCCATCTTCTTGGTGATAGATCCATGGAAAAAAGATTCCAATTCTCAGACATTTGCTGAATGATTAAAAGATGAAAGTGTGTGTGCCTGTGTGTGTGCATGAAGGCATGAGGGTATTTGCATATGTTCATATATCCACACATAGACACACACCTGCCGTTATCTATAGAAAACTTTCCAATGAAGCACAAATCAGGTAGAGTGAATAAAAGCATTATTCCTGTTATGGATAAGTGCTGGTTTCCTAGGACTCTGAAGGAGGTTGGCTCTAATTCCCTAGCAGAGCTGGTAGTACAGCGCACAGCAGAGTTCAGATCAGCAGGAATGAAGGAAAGGGCCGTGCAGTGAAGTGATGAGCATGCTCACCTGTCTTCTGTACCTGGCAAAGGTCTTGTTTACCAACCTGAGTGACAACTTCAAGCCTTTCCAGAAATAAAAAAGTGGGGAGTCATTTAACTCAGAATATAAAGGGGGGATAGGTGTGCAGTGGAAGGGAAAGTTGTCACAGAGCATCACTTAGCTCTATTGTGTATAACATTAATAAAATCTCAGAATATGAAATGCTAGGGAAAAGAGAGTAAGCAAAAGATCATAATCCAGAGAGGAGGACGTTTTCCTGAGATACGGTCAAAAGGTGAATTCATTTTTAAAACTGGTAAAAAGTAAATAAATTTGGGAGAAGAGAAACCATTACTGACTTAACATTATGAGCAAGTGAAACCTTAGCATCACTGGGCTTTTGTTTGCATGTACGATGGTGATTTAACTTTTTTTAAGTAATTTTTTTCTCAACTAACTGCACTGGCTAGTTTTGTGAGTCAGCTTGACACAAAGTAGAGTCAATAGAGAGGAGCCTCAGTTGAAGACATGCACCCATGAGTAAGGCATTTTCCCAATTAGTGGTCAGCGAGGGAGGGTCCAGCCCATTGTGGGTAGGACAGTCCTTGGGTTCTAGAAGAAAGCAGGCTGAGCCAGCCATGGGAAGCTAGCCAGTGAGCAGCGCCACTGGCCTCTGCATCAGCTCCTGCCTCCAATTCATAGCCCTGCTTGAGTTTCTGTCCTGGCTCCCTCCAATGATGGACTACGAATGTGGAAGCTGACCAAGCCCTTTCCTCCGAAGCCTGTTTTTCATCATGTTGTCTCCATCACTGCAGTAGAAGCCATAACTAAGACACTAACTCATCCTAACCTCCCCCCCACCCCACCCCGTTAGGAACTGTGTTAAAGTAGAAGCCACATGTCTGCCTCTCTTCCTAAGACAGAGGACTTATGTGTGTTTATCTAATGTATGTTTATATCTCCAGAGGGAAGGCTAGTGTACACACTTAATATTTGCACAATCTTAGTGAGGGAAGAATTAGTTTAATTCCTGGTGGCTTGAACTAGTTAGCTGGAACAGGGACATGTTAAGTCTTTTAGGAAAAGAAACTACAGTTTACAGAACAATACTGCTTACACAATACACTAAAGAAGCCCACACCTCCATTCCCTACGATCTGGACTTCACCAGGCCGTCAGTTTCCATCTGATGGGCCCATTTATTGGATTTGTTCCTTACATTCTAGTAATTTCCCTGTCGGCCTTCTCACATCACACTTGCATGAATAACAGGCACAAGTCTTTCTGTCTCAGTCATCTTTATTCTGACCTAGCCGCAACTCCTTCCAAAAGCTCTCCTCTGTCACTCAGAACATCCCTACCTCAAGGCTGACCAGAACTTAACTTCCCAGTGCTCTGCATTTGAACATTATATCGGCAGAACTTCAGAAGCATTTGCCTTGGAAAGACGCTCAGGTGCCCTTCCTGAGCTTTCACAGCCTGGCCTCACAAGCTTTGGCCTCTTCTCACCCCAAAAAGCCTTCTCTGCCCACACCATAATCAGTGTATTAACATTATCCAGCTACGCTCAAACCCACTTCCTCCCTAGCTAACCCCAGGCTCTGTACTCAATGACCATGGCATTGTCACTGCCTAGGGCGGTGACTTTACTGGTGAGACATCTACAGCAAATCTTTCTGGTTTAATTAGTAACTCTGTATGATTTCTTACTGATTTGTTACTGAGACAATCTTGGGCTCGCCTCCATTTTAAAATCAATATCCTTCCTAGAAAAGGTCTTAATTATAAACTGCTTCTAAAAATCATTGAAGACTCAAATGTTTAAAAGAAGCATGAGGAAGTTTAATACTACTTTTGTTTTAATTTCAGAAATTATTTTTGTGCTTTTATCTTGCATTCTTAAATATGTCTTGATTTCTCAGTAATGGTTATTTTTCCTCTTCTTTATTCAGTTAGACCGTAGAATTCCTTTGATGAAGTACTAAGGGATCTAATTGTGTAATGGGCTGGAATTAGTACCTGCAAGAGTACTTCAGAATTGGCACACACCCAGCATAATTACAAATCCTTTAGAAGAATCTATTTCTGTATAATAGGTTAATTGGTTGTAAGTAGAGAGTACTGGGTACCATTTAACCAAGCATCTAATTTTATCCCTACCCTTTAAAAATCAAAACTAAAGTATCTAATTGTAATCAAATTACTCTCCTTGAAAAAAGCAACAGGCTATTTATCTCTAATGTTCAGGCTTTAAGTGATGCAAAGCACTTGCCTTTAGCTTCCCACTAGCATGGTGCCCACAGACAAGAGAGCTGTTTTCCCAGAGCTGCCACTATGTTTCCAGATGGGAGTGCCACAGACAGGTGAACAGTGTGTAGTTCAGATGATGGTGACTGTGGAGGAGAATCAAAGTCACTTTAGGAAAACTTATGTCAAAACAAAAGGGGCATACTAGAACCATTCCGAGTGATGTGAAACCCTGCTTCTGTGCCATGGAGGACCCTAATTTTCATCTGCTTCTCTTGATCTTAGTGGTGCAACTTGTGCATTGACCTGGTCGCCTTCACCAGTGAAATATTCAAAGGAGCAGTTTTCCAGTCATTGGATGGAATCATCGTCTCTGCTAACTGTAAGCTGCGGAAGATCTTCACTTTAAAATCAAAGCCTCAAGAGACAGCTGACAAAGATGGTAGGCTTGCTTTTCAGGTTTAAAGGGGGGCTCTTCTTTAGGAGAAATGTAAGAGATAAATATTAATTTAGAATAAAAATGTAGGTTATAGACATAAAAACAGTTTCGGTATTGGCTAGACTAATTTGTATTGCCATTCGCAACGTGCAAGTCTGCCTTTCCCACTCTCTGCCAACATTTCTGCTGTTCCCACTGTGACAGCCCTTCCTGAAGGAGGCAAGATAGACACTCTGTGGTTTAAATGCCTAGTGGCTAGGAGTGTTGACCATTTTCTCATGTTTAACACCCTTTTGTACTCTCTTTGGAGGACTGTCTGTTGCATTGACTTGTGGGTCTGGGGTAGGTTGTTCTTTTGATCTGTAAACTGTGTCTTCACTAAGCTTACTGTTTGCTTTGGAGTACAAGCGTTTTTTGTTTTTTTGTTTTGTTTTTAATTTTATGCAATCCTATTTCTCTATTCTTGCTATTGTTTCCCGGACTAATGGAGTCCTTTTTAGGAAATTCTTGCTGATGCCTGTATTTAGAAATGTTTTCCCAATTTTCTTCTCTAACTGCTTTAAGTGTTACATTGATGTCCTCTATTAATTTTTGTACAGTTTAGGGATCCAGTTTGACTTTGTCTGTCTGTTTGTCTTTAATTTCAAGATAATTTTATTTTAAACAGTTTTGAATAGCATGCATTTGGCACATTCTGACATTGCACTGTTTTATGTGTAGATAATCCTGTTTTTCCTGTAACATTTTTTGAAGAGGCTGGTTTTTTTCCCTCTCTTTTTTGTGGTTTGAGCATCTTTGTCAGAAATCATTTTGCTAAAGTTGTATGGCCTAACTCTGACTCCTCTGCTCTGTTCTCTTCTCCTGCTCTGTGTATCTGGTTTGTACCAGTACCGTGCTGGCTCTGTTAAAATGTCCATGTGGTAGGAGTTAAGGCAGACATTGTGACAGCAATGTCACCATTGCGTATTGACTGAAAGCATGTTTCTCTCTGCTCAAGGTTGTTTTGGGTGTTTCTTGTCCTCGATGTGTCCATTTACAATTGTTTTTCTAGTAGTGCATTCTCTCTCCTTTCCTCCCTCCCTCCCTCCCTCTGTGTGGGTACACACACGCTCATGCACACACACATGTGTGTGTGCATGTGTCTGTGTGGCTGTGCATGTGTGTGTGTGTTTAAAAGAAATTATTATTTCAGCTTACTTTGAAATGGTAACAATGGTTGTTTCATATCTGAGATACTGAGAACCAGGTAGTTGCTTTGTCCTTGAGACAGGGTGCCTTTTTAATTGTGTAGTCTCACTCAGGAAAGGCCAGCAACCCTGGAGTTGCTCAGTCACATGGACAAGGTATCTTATCAGTCCCAATCTGGCAAAGAACACCTAGAGTGGAGGTCACTGGTCCTCAGTCAGTGACAGAAGCCTGGACATGCTGATTCTAATAGGAGCAAAATGATTATCAGCATCGCCATCAACATTGTTATGGTCATCATCGTCATCATCGTCATCATCATCATCATCATCATCATCATCATCATCATCATCGCAGCAGCAGCAGCAGCGGCAGCCGGGAGGAGGGACCAAATGAGCACAGGCGAATTGTCTTCCTTCCTCCACATCCCTCCCTTTATGCATGCTCCTACCTGAAGTGGCTTTTTTAAAACAGGGATTCTCTGTGTATGGAACTCACTCTTTAGACCAGGCTAGCCTCAAACTCAGAAATCTACCTGCCTCTGCCTCCTGAGGCAGCTTCAATGAATTTTTTTAATGTTATTTTATTTCTCTGTTCTTTGAAATTTTCATACAGATATACAATGTCATTTGAATTTTGATAGGGATAGATAGCATGGAATATATAGATCTCTTTCAGTGACATATCCATTTTTGAAGTATTAATTGTGCTGATCCATAAGCCCGAGAGATCTTTCCACCTCTCATGTTTCAAATTTCTTTCTTAAATATCTTTTACTTTTTTATTTATGTTTTTTCCAAGATAAAATTTGGAGTAATTGTGAATGGGGTTGTTTTCCTGATTCATCTCATCACATTTCATGCTTGTATATATAGATAAACTACATACTTTTATATGTTAATTTTTATATACTCACACTTTGCTGAATATTTTTATCAGTATTAGAAATTTTATGTTAGAGTCTTTAGACTCTCTTATGGATCATATTTTCTTCAAATAGAGACAGACATCTTGCTTTCTTGTTTTCATTCTTTCATATAACATTACATGGACTGAGCAGTTTGAACTTTGTTTGTGTGTGTGTGTGTGTGTGTGTGTGTGTGTGTGTGTGTGTGTGTATAATTTGAAACAAGAGCAGGGGGAGGTATATGGGAGGTTTGGTGAGAGGAGACGGAAAGGGGAAATGATGTAATTATATGATCTCAAAAAACATTTATTATTAAGTACTAAAAGTTAAAGATGTCTTCATGGGACACAGAATTTTATATTCTGACTGTGGAATCCAGTTTTTAAAAATTCAGTAACTTAAATAATTATGATGTAATTCTTATTCTTCCTTATGTGCACACACACACAAAAAGAAATCAGTAACCTAAAGATAGGTCAGACCTAGCATTCCTTAGCTGCCATTCGTTCTTTGTGTAGGGTCGAGGCACTGAGCTTCCTCCTGCCCTCCTTTGCATGGCAGTCATTCTGCTTGCTCATCTCAGGTTGAGGCAGTCGTGCATAAGAATTTATGGGGCAGCTTCTGACATTATTAGAGACATAATGTCAGGGAACCCCCTGTTCCTCTGGCTCTTACAATCTTCCTACTTCAGGAATGACCTCTGAGCCTTAGGTATGGGAGTTGTTCTATTGTGGTTGTGGTTTTCTTTAATGGTCTCCATGTATTGAGAATTTTCTTGATATGAGACCATTGCTTGGAGTGGGGAGGAGAGAGCAGTAGAGAGAAGGAATAACAGGGTACAAGTGATCTGATGAGGGATTGAGAAAGACAGGAAGGGGATCTGAATAGGGAGGGGGAAAGAGACAAATACAGAAGGAGGGAGGAGAGGAGGGTAACAATAAGGATGTCCGAAGGGGCATGGGAGTCATAGTATTAACTACGTCCCTAAGATAACCCTAGGATGAGTGTACTAAGCCTGTGTAAATGTATAGTTTGGATGAAATATGCTCTCCTGCACAGACAGTGTCCCTTCCCTCCAAGAGCCATGGACCATCAGGCCAGAGCACCAAGCTTAGGAAGCCCTCTTCTGATTTGTTTGTCAGGTTGTCCAAGAGACTTCAAAGACAGCACAGGCTGTTGCAGTTGCCCTTTGTTGCCTCTCAGAGGGAGAAGGTCTGCCTCTACTGCTGAAGGCATCATACACTTCAGACAGAGAGCCCAGAATCCCCTGAGCGGGAACTAACCTGAACGCCTGCTCCATGAAGACTCGTCTTCATGGTTCCAGAAGGCACAATACAAACCTCCAAAGGAGGGAAACAGCAGTCCTGTGAACCACAACAACGACCAGTACGGCAGGAGAACCCTAATTGTGTGTTAATGGACTCATCCCTTGGTAATACTCAACAACTCTCCCACTAAGCCCCACTCTACAAGAGGGAAATCAGGCTTGGGACTGGAAATCTAGCCAGCTACCCAGGGCTAGTGAGGTCATGGATCGTGAAGAGCTTACAACTGCCATTTTACATAATCACTTTACATTACAGCATAATCTCTAACTACATTCCGTCCTTATACCCACAGATAATATTATCATGTATATATTAAATATATCTACATATATAATAGTTTTACTTGTTCTTGGAGCGTAGCATACTTTTATACAATATACCTCGATCACTTTCTTCATTCCCACTGAACTCCTGCTGTCCACCCTCACACCACCTATGTCCTACTACATGCTAGGGCTGACCCATGTTCACCACTGCTCAATTCACAGTATCTAAGAAATGGAAACAGACTATTATTCCTATCACCTGATGAACGGAGAATGCAAATGTGATACATATATGTCATAACATTTTATTCAACTATAAGTGATCTTTTTCTGTATACTTACCGTGTTCATCAGGGAGATTGACCTGTCGTCTATTTTTATGTGTGTATGTTCATTTTGAATCGGCAGCACTGACTTTATCGAGTGAATGTGATACTGTTCTTTCCTTTTCCTTTTACAGAAGAGTTTGATAGAGATTGATGTTTAGTTTCCCTTTCAAGGCAGAACCCAGTAGCAGATCCACCTGAGCCTGGAGTTGTTAGTCTGTAAGTGTCGTGGTAAGACTCCTCCCAGATAAGCCCCAGCAAATGAAATCACAATAGTTTATATAATTATGCTGTGCGCCTAGATTGGGCAGATCTACCACTACTCTACCATCTTCCACGAACTTGCGGTTTCTCCAGGCCATGTGCTTCTGCTCAGCTTTTCTTCTTCCTCCTCCTCTGCATCCTCTCCCTCTTCCATTTTCTCCTTCTTCTCCCTCCCACCTTCTGCTCCACCTTCCCTTTTATCTGCCCCAATCATCAGCTCTCCTTTATTTTACAAATTAAGGTGAGAATCTGGTTTACAGGAAATCACCTGAGTGCTGACTCATTCCTCATTCTCAACCACTCACAGGAGAACAGAATTAATATCAAATATAATTAGCCCCAGGGCTATCCACAACATTTAAGCTTTTTATTACTACTTCAATCTCATAGTTCATTACAGGTCAATTTAAGCTTATATACTCATAATTGATAGATCATGTGTGTCTAGGGTTTTTTTTTTTCTAAATTTTGTAGTTCAGCAAGCAAAACTATAAAGCCTACAAAATCTTATCAAATTTGAACAACACACTATTAAATCATGGCTGGACAATGGGAAAAAATTAGGAACAAAATTTAAAAATGAACAGAGTGAATTGAGTGTAAACGAAGAAACAGCACACAGCCCATGTGGGCACAATGAAAGTGTTACTTAGTGGGAGTTTATAAATGCAAATACGCACCTTAACAATTGAAATCTCAAATTAATATCTCTTTTTAAAATTATTTTATTAGATATTTTCTTTATTTACATTTCAAATGCTATCCCTAATATCTCCTATACCCTCCCCCACAAAATTCCTATCTCTTTAAGAATATTATTTTTATGTTTATGTGTCTTTACATAAACCCAGAAGAGTGAATCAGTTCCCATTATAGTTGTGAACCACCATGTGGTTTCTAGGAATTGAAGTCAACAGTCCTGGAAGAGCAGCCAGTACCACTGAGCCATCTCTCCAGCTTGTCAAATGTGTATCTATCTTAATGATGCACATCAAGATCTTGGAGAAGCAGGAATAAGCCAAACCCAAAATCAATATAAAGAAATAATACCAATATGGCAAGTTTAACGATAAGGAAACAAAATGAACAATACAGCGATCCAAGTGAAACAAAGACTTGGCTCTATGAAATACTAAAGTGTGGGTATGTGTGACTGGGGGACTTGACATGGAGCAAGAGTGAGATTGTGACCTTCAGGAGTTAGGACTGCTCTCAACCTCTTCTCAACCCTATGTGCTCAGGCACATGGCTCTTCCTCCCGACCTCTGAGGGCAGTCACCTAATCTTTGACCAAATTACAGACTTAATTTCTTCTCTCCTAGTAAAAATCTGAGCAGCAGGTTCTTGGAATTCCTTCTCATGTAACTGAAGCATTTCCAGCACCTCTGCCCTAGCCAGTGACTTGTACCCACCCTGGAAATCCCTACCCACTCCTCAAGATCTCTATGACCTTTGGTAACCCTGATAAAGGCGAGCTGTCTCACTGAAGCTGATCCTGGAAGTATATCTGCTATTCTGAACCCTGCCTCCACCCCCCAAAACCCCTGCCCTGTCCCTGCTCCCTTTACCTTCATGGACCAATAACCCACTAGGAAGGGGAGACCCACACTAAACAAATAGACAACCCTTAGACAATGTACCCAAGGAAAGATACAAATTAATAAAATTAGAGGTGAGAAGGGAAAAATTGTGGCAGAAATCAATGAAATTCAGAAGACTGTTATTTAATATGTTGGAGATATAAATTCCTAGAAGTTGGAGAGCTCTGCTGCATTTTTAACATTATCCATGTCTTTGAGGTAGTATTGGGCATTTTACTATTTTGATCTGTTGTAATAAGTAATTTTGCTCATAATCATATTAATTTGTTCTGGATCAAATGATTTTCCTACATCTTTTTTTTTCTTTATTTACATTTCAAATGCTATCCC
>NC_034597.1:820403-837599 GCF_900095145.1 Mus pahari | reverse complement strand
TTTTGGAGGAGGTACCATATGGGGCTGAAAAGAAGGTGTATCCTTTTGTTTTAGGATAAAATGTTCTGTAGGTATCTATTAACTCCATTTGTTTCATAACTTCTGTTAGTGTCCATGTGTCTCTGTTTAGTTTCTGTTTCCAGGAGTAGATTTCTTCTTAATGTTTCTCTCTATTAAGTAAGCATTTTATCATAATTGTCTGATCTATGGAGCCCAGATTACATGCTGCAAAGGAGTTGTATGGTTTCTGTTTTGCAAAGGACTCATTGTATGGGAAAGCTACCAAATTCAGAAGGATCCAAGAGCTCCGTAGTTTCTTTGCTCTCTTCTTACTCTGTGTTTGGTTTATGTAGTGGTTTGACAGCAATAATAATTTCCTATTGAATGTGTTAGAAATAGAAAGAAACTTGAGTTCCTCCTCGTAGTGTTTGTATAAAGACTAGAATATGTGTATTATTCTTAACTTGATTAATATAATCAGCAGATTACTCAGTTGTCTAGTACATACATGCTAACATTCACATCTGTTTAAAGGGTTAAAAAAACAAAAACTATTGAAAGAATACTAACGCTCCCCTTCTAGTTTCACCTGGGATTATATTATTAAAAATCGATTCTTCTAGAAGCCGGAAGCAGAGCTGCGCATAAGATGTCTGAGGTGATTTCTTAGACGTTTTCTATGCACTTTAGACCTGTTCCTCCTAGATGTGGGTCTTTAACAGGGCTTTGTGCCTGTACATGTCATTTGATAATAAACATAGCCATGCATGTTGACCATTCCCCAGAGAGATCACAAGCAGATCTTTTCTGTTACTCAGAGGCGGCAGTTGAAGATACTGTGGAAGACAAAAGCCCTCTGATAAGATGCTGCATGTGTCTCCATCGGCTCACAGGAAGTCAATCACAGCCTGATTAATATAAAGAAAGAATAGGGAAGCTCAGCAAGTTAAATGCATGTTTTAATAGCTGATCCTTTTTAAGCTCCTATCAAAATTATGATACAGAAAAATTTTTAAAGGTATAAATTCAGAGGATGCAGCATGAGAGAAGAGAAAACAACCTTTTAAAGGAACCTCGACATTTTTTAGATTGACAGAGTGCCTTAGGAGAACACATGAAGCTGAAGCCTACCCAGAAGTTGTCCAGAAATCTGGAAGGAGTTTATGTATCCATGCCCCTCCTAGGATAAGGGATAGAACTAAAGATAGGGAGAGTGTCCCAGCTGGCTGAGGTGGCTTTCTTTCTCTGCTTGCATATAACCACACAGCAGATGTTCTCTGAAGACACTGAACCACTAGCTTTTGAATTCAGACACATCAGGCACATGATACAAGTGAAAGCTAATGGGAAGAAAGAATTTATGGCTGGGAAAATTTTATCTAGGAGTTAATAAGTTAATATAAAAAGTAATTTTTTCTTCAATTTTCTTCAATAGTCATTTTATTGAAGCATAGGTGTTATACTGTCAATGTTTTATATGAATAGAAAAGAATGCCATATTTTACATATTCCCTTTGTGGAATTGCAGCAAGGTGGACACATTTTTGTATTTCTGTAACCAACATTCCGATCAAGAAATTTGAGCATTAAGAATATCATGAACATGCCGCTGTCCTAGGTGATCGTGGCTTCCCCTCCTCGCTTTTGTCAGATTAATTGTGCCCGATTTTGAACTTAGTAAAACTGGGCTCATGGACCCTGTGGCTTCAGTGCGGATCTGTCTGTGCTGTGTGTATCTGTAGTGTGCTACTTATCACACTCTATGCTGAGGTGTTTACTGAACAGCCCTTGCTGGTTTACTGCTCCTAGGCTGGTAAGAGCAGTGCCACTGGGAACAGTCCTCTCTGGTTGGAGCTCCGTGGTAGAACTGTCTTGTAGCATTTTCCTGTAGCTGAATGATAAACACTTCTCATTCTTCAGTTGTCCATATTGACTTTAGAATTTCACTTGATTTTTTAAAAATAGCTTCCATTATTCTAAAAGAATTCCTGATCTTATTATTAGACTTATCCAGTGCATTAACCAAAACTATTTTTAAATTCATGTCTTATAATTTCATTATCTGAATCCATTTGTGGGTCTCTTAACTTATTTAATTTTTTTCTTGGCCCTGTCTCTTTTAGATTAAAAATTGCATATTCAGTATACAATATAGTATGGCTGTTGTGATATTTCCATACCTGGATATGATTGTGTGTCATACTCATACGTGTCAAACCTGCTGTCCTCTGTCACCGTCTGCATCGTCCTTGCTTGTCTCCTAGGCCACCAAATAGTCTCACCGTCTACTTTGATATCTTGTACATTCTATTTTTCTCTCTTCCTCCACCTACAGTCTTTCTCCTCTATCGTGGTCCCCTTTGTAGTTTCATACCTCTCTCTCTCTCTCTCTCTCTCTCTCTCTCTCTCTCTCTCTCTCTCTCTCACACACACACACACACACACACACACACACACACACACAGTTAAATTTAATAAGTTCACATATGACAGAAAATGAGCAGTATTGGTATTACTGGGTCTAGCTTATCTTATAAGATAATGATTTGCAGTTCCACCCATTTTCCTATAAATGTTATGATTTGTACAGCTGGTTAAAGCTCTATTTCTCTATTTTATTTATAGGCCAAATATTCTTTATCCATTTGTGTGTTTATGGACCTCTGTGCTGCTTCCATTCCTTGGCTCATGTGAAAATTGCAGAGATAAACATAGATGTGCAAGTATCTCTGTGGCATGCTGACTACATGTTCTTTGGGTGAATTCCCGGGACTGATTCAGCTGAATGACATGGCAGCGCTAATGTTAGTGGCTTGAGGAACTACTGCACTGATGTCTGTATTGGGTGTGCCACTTTATGTTCCCACCAACTGAGTATAAAAGGACTTCTTTCCCAGATCCTTGTCATCAATCATCGCTTGCATTCTGTGTTTCACTGAAATTAGGGTGATATGGAATCTCAGTGTAGTGTTCATTAGTATGTCTCTAATGGCATAGGTGTAGGAGTTGTGTTGTAGATGTATCTATCCCCTGAGTGTGTGTGTGTGTGTGTGTGTGTGTGTGTGTGTGTGTGTGTGTGTTTACCAGTTGTGGTATTTTGTAGTGGTCTGCATATTTTTTAAAGAGAAACTTATTTGATGAGGGCTACATGTGTCTGCAGGTGTAAGCATAAGTATATGTCATGGAGTTAGGAGTCAGGCAGGTTTAGTAAAGGGTTAGCTGCAGGTTCTTCTCTGAGATCCATGTGCTCACTAGCCTGGAGTAGTTGGCTAAGTTCCCACTATGGAGAATTATTGCACTCCTGTTGGGTGGGCCTTAAGTATAATTAGACCTCTGTGGGCTACTGCCAACATATTGGTGACACTACCAAACCTTTAGGGAATAGCTGCCATGCTGTTCATTGTTGGGGTTCATAAGCATCATAGACAGGTAGGACTACCAGTTGATTCCCTCTCTTGGCTGTTGTGTATACAATCTAGTCCTCAGAAAGGAGACTTTACTGGCAGATTCTCTGGTACTATTCTAAAAGGTAAAAGTGCTTCAAAAATATCACTGCCTTACAGTCGGTGCCCCTCTGTGAAACTCAGGCATGAATAATGGTAACCAAGAGACCAAAACATTTTGGTAGTGTGTAATGTGTGAAGCCCTGTCACACTGCCTCCTTAACCAAGGTTAATCCTTTCCTTCTTCTCTCCCATTCTACACTAATGGTTCTCAACCTTTCTAATCCTGCAACCCTTTAATACAGTCTTCATGTTGTGGTGACCCTAGCCATAAAATTATTTTGTTACTACATAACTGTAATTTTGCTACTGTTATAAATTGTAATGTAGATTTCAGATATGCAGGATAACTGATATTCGATCCCTGTGAGATAGTCGTTCAACCCCTATGGGGTTCGTGACCCACAGGTTGAGAACTGATGTTCTATAGGAAATCTTCCTAGAGCTAACATCAAGTCTGACCTGTCAGCTAGTGGAGTGCACAAGTACCAGCTAGAGAAGAAAGGACTGTGTGGTGGTTTAAATGAAAATGTCCCCCATAGGCTCATAAGGAGTGGCATTATTTGCAAGGATTTAGATGTGTGGTCTTGTTGGAGTGGGCATGGACTTATTGGAGGAAGTGTGTCACTGGGGGTGGGCCCTGAGGTTTCAGAAGCTCAAGCCAGGCCCAGTGGCTCTCTCTCTTCCTGCTGCCTGTGGATCCAAATGTAGAATTATTAGTCACCTCTCCAGTACCTTCAGCCTGTGTGCTGCCTTGATGATGATGATGATGATGATGATGATGATGATAACGATAATGATAACGATGATGATGACGACGACAATGATGGACTAAACCTCTGAACTGTAAGCCACCCCAATTAAATGCTTTGCTTATAAGACTTGGCATTTTCCAGCTATTGGATGGAACACAGGGCCCCCAATGGAGGAGCTAGAGAAAGTACCCAAGAAGCTGAAGGGGGCTGCAACCCTGTAGGTGCAACAACAATATGAACTAACCAGTACCCCCTGAGCTCGTGTCTCTAGCTGCATATGTAGCAGAAGATGGCCTAATCGGCCATCACTGGGAAGAGAGGCACCTTGGTCTTGCAAACTTTATATGACCCAGCACAAGAGAAGGCCTGGGCCAAGTAGTGGGAGTGGATGGGTAGGGGAGCAGGGGCGGGGGGGGGGGATAGGGAACTTTCGGGATAGCATTTGAAATGAAAATAATAATAATAATAATAATAATAATAATAATAATAATAATAATAATAATAATAATAAAGACTTGGCATTTTCATGGTATCTCTTCATAGCAATAAGACCCTAAGACAGACAGGGACATGTTAGGGTTCCTGTGCTTCCGTGATGGTAAATATCCTAGACATGAAGAGCCTTGGGCTAATTTCTCCAGTATTTAGTAATGCTAACATTGGATTCTCAGGAAGTCTTGCATGATGGATATGACTAGATGAGAAATCTAGCTATAAACCACAGTTTGCTCCCAGTGGTCTGGTTAATCTCCATGGACTTTGGAGCCTAAGCCCCAGATCCGTCTCACTGTTGTATGATTGTGTTGAGGCCAAGGAAAAGCAGAGGACACTCGCACTCTGAGGAGGCTGCGCAGGCAGCACCGGGTGCATCCTTGTCTTCACGAGTGGCTCCATCCTTGTCTTCACCAGTGGCTCCATCCAGTGCTGGGCCTTTGTTCTGGGGAGACTTCTTACTAATGTTTCAGTCTTGTAGCTTGCTATGAATCTGTTTATATTTTTCTTGGTTTAACCATGTGTCTAGTATACATTTCCTTTAGGTTCTCTAGTTTTCTTATGTAGACACTCTCTGCTGTAAACTGTCTTCTTAGAAGTGACTTAGTTCTACCTCAAGGTTCTGGGAAGTTGTCCTTTCGTTTTTATTCACCTCTAAGAATGTTTTATCTCCCTGGATTGCTTCAGTGTCTTTAAGTCATTTAAGATTATGATATTCAGTCTTTGAGTATTTGTGTGGTTTCTTTGGATTTTTAAAGACTTGCTTTGTAGCAAGTTTTTAATAAGAACAGTTTTAGAGATTATATGAGCTGCTAAAAATGTGTCCTCTGTATCTGGTGCAAAGAGAAAATATCTTGTGTCTGTATGGATATAGATGGTGCCTGTCAGTAATAAATCTGATGGCCTATAGCTTAGGCAGGAAAAAGGTGGTGAACATCCTGGAGGCAGACAGAATTCTGAGATAGTGCCAAGTAGGAGATTTGTCTGGGAAGAAGTAATGAGACACATACATGGTACCTGAGCCACGTGGCAGAATGTAGACTAGGATAAATGGGTTATTTTAAGTTATGACCTAGTTAGAGAAGATCCTAGCTATATGGCCAAGATATTTAGAAATATATTTTGAGTCTTCAGACTTATTTCTGGGAGCATGTAGTTGAGAGGAAACTACCTAACTTCTATTCTATTGAGCTGAATATTCTGTAGTTTTCTTTAAAATTCATTTTAGCTGTGGTCTAGTTAAAGTATGACATTTCTTTGTTGAGTATTAAAGATCTGAGTCAGCTTTTCAAGTCACCCACTAATAATCACTGTATTTGGACCTCTGAGCATTTTTACCATGCCCATACGTACTTGCCTACTGTCAATAAAAACATATACTTGTTCCTGAGTATTCAGGCGCTCTTGTATACATTAATTGTTACTCAACCGCACTTAATCATCCCAATATTTTTTACATACTCTGCTGGCTGTGAGCTTCCAGAAGGCTGCTTTGGCCTCCTACTAGAGTCCAAGCCAATAGAGTGGCCACCTGTGAGCTAATCTTTAAAAGTAATGAAACATGCCACACACCACACACAGGCTCTGCAAATGGGGCAGCTTCCTCCCCACTGGGATGGGTGTGGGGCCCTGCGCTCCGCACACAGTCCCCACCAGGCTCCTCACCCCGGGACAATGGGTCTGCTCCTCTATGTTGACCTCTGATAATGGTACCAAGGATGACAGCTCCGTGTCATCCTACTCGATGCTGAGGAGGACAAACTACACAGTGAGAACATTGGAGGGGACACAGTCCTGGTGTGTAGCAGTCAGGGTAGAGCCACCCTGCCTAGGAACGGCAGCCTGGACCAGGACTGGGCCATCACCTTTGAGAAGTTCCTAGCCTTTGACAAGCCAGTGTGCATGATGACCAGGGTCACCAGTGCAAAAAACATGTGTATGATGGGCAAGCCCCTTGCCTCAGCCAGTGACTGTGAAGTCTCTACCCCGTCAGGCTGATGCGGGAAGGAAAGAGAAGGAGTTTTTTATGTTCGTCTGTGGTGGGGGTGGGGAGGACTCTTTCCTTTTAAATTAAATGTTTATTAGTACCTGGCTTTAAAAGCCTAGTGTTTTCATAATGTAATACAATGAAAAATGGTGAGAAATAGATACCCCAAAGTAAGGCGCTACGAGACCTGGCTACCAGAACCTAGCTCACTCAGTGACTTCCTCTCCCCATCAGTGAAATGTGTTTTATCACTTAGTACTCTTGCTGTATCCACAGTAAGAAAACAGATAAAATTAGACCTAGGACAAGACTGTAGAAGGAAGAGGCGTTGTCAGCTGGGGTAAATCTCCAAGTACTTTAGTGAGACTTAAAAATATTTTTTAAGATTTGGAATATATTTCATAAAACTCCTCTATCCAAAAATTATATTCTACACTGGTCTCCCTTTAAGGAGGACACATTTGGGTTTCAGGTAGTTATAAAAATATAAATGATTTTATGTGGTGCTAGAGTGACATATTTGATCAGTGTGGGCATCGACAACTTGCTCTGCTTATTTATGTCAGCTGTCTGGAGGGAAATGTGATCCATCTGAGAACCTGAATGTGAGTGCAGAGAGGTCCCAGCACGCAGGGTCCAGCTTTTTGTTTCAGTTTTTGGTTTTGAAGGACTAGAAGTCCTGGTGCCTCTTGTGCTGGGTTTTTAGATTCTTGTTACTCATTGAAAATACAGCAAAATAATAATAATAAAATTAAAACAATGATCTTTTTCTTTTCCTAATTCCAAAGTCTTTATTGTTTATAAAAGATGATCCATCCTGTCAGTGGGATGAAGAGCTCTGTCGAGAAACCCATCAGTAGTGCTGAAAAGGACTCTGGCTTCTCCACATCTAAAACAATGATCTTTACCACTTCCATACTTTCTGTAGAGTCAAGAGATTATATCGTGTATCATGGATGACCCATTTCCCATCAAGTCGCTATAGAGGTCACATTCGCAGCAAAGGGATTCTACAAGATGATATAACTAGATGTTTAAAACAGAGCTTGTCACTTCATATAACAGAATGGAATGTTCTGGCTCCTGGAGGGGTGTGGAAGCTGGCACACCTGCACTTTGAATCCTTTTTTCTGTTTACTGCTGTTCTGCTTTGTTGGTTGCAGACGCTGGGAGACCTTCCACCCGGGCTCTTGGCCTCACTGTCATGTCCATGGTTACATTACCTCTGCCTGCTCTGGGGTTGCTTTCCGACACTCCTTTCTTTTACTGCATACCAAGTCCTTTCTTTAGCTGTCTAGATGTGAGGGTTGTTGTTGTCGTTGTTGTTTTTTAATTTTTATTTACTGAATGATTTTTAAACTGACAAATGAAGTAGTTATGAACCTCAACTAGAATAAATGTGAAAAAATAAATTACTTCAGATATGAAAAAAAGTAAACACAATAAAGAAAAATATCTTTTTAAATTGAACATGAAGTCTTCTCAGTGTATGATCAGACTCAAATCACAGTTCTGTGATCTTGATGTGTGTTATATGTGTTAGCTAAATGCATGTACAGTTCTGTGATCATGCTGTGTATTGAATGTGTTATCCAATATAATCCCCCCAGTGCCTGAAAGTAAGCACCAAAATTCTCATGTTCCTTTTATTTCTGGGTTTTTTTTTTTTTTTTTTTTTTTTGGTTTTTCGAGACAGGGTTTCTCTGTATAGCCCTGGCTGTCCTGGAACTCACTTGGTAGACCAGGCTGGCCTCGAACTCAGAAATCCGCCTGCCTCTGCCTCCCGAGTGCTGGGATTAAAGGCCTGCGCCACCAGGCCCGGCTTGGGTTTATTATTTTTATTTTTTTAAAGCTACTATGCAGAGTTCTTGGTTTCAGTCTAGCATCTTCAAACAGCGTTGTTATCCATCTCCTTCCCCCAAGGCCCTTCCCAAACCCTCTGATTCACCTTCCCCTCCAAAGGGCCTTCTTGTGCTTTAATGCCTTATACACCCCATTATCTTTTCTTCCCTGCCAGTCCCCTCCCTTAAGATCTTTCCTCCCCTCCTTGCATGGCCCCTTTTGTAGTTCTACCACACGAACAAAACATATACAACAGATTTAGACAACAGATTTAGATCTTGCTTCTCCATGAGATGCAGCACAGCAGTGATCTCAGTTTTGGTTACATTGAGTAGCATTCCATTGTGTATTTTGTACAGCCCAGTCACAGTTTTGGTTACATTGAATCAACATTCCATTGTGTATTACCTGATCTCAGTTTTGTAACATCCCTTTCTGTATTACCCACCACCTTAACTGGTTCACTCAGCAGATGATACTCATCTAAATGATTTCCTTTTTAGTGACCTTGAGCAGTACAACAATAAATATAAATATCAAGCATCTCTGTGGTGGAAGTTAGGACCTTAGAGTGTATTACGCAGAAGTGATATGTCTTGGCCATACCTCAGTTCTAGTTCTAGTATCTTGAGACATCACTATTTTGATTTCTATAGAGGCTGCCTCATTGAGATTCTGGGACATCAGCAACATTTGAGTGTTCTTCTACAACACTTCCTTGCCAGCTTTGTTTACCTTATTTTCACTTCATTTTTCTGGTAGCAAACAAGGCTGAATGCATTTTCATATTATTTAGTGGGCATTTGTATTTAGAGAACTGTCTGTTCCATTCTTTTGCTCATTTATTAATTGAAAGGTTTTTGTTTTTTTTTTAGCACTGATTTTTCTCCACAGTTGGAAAATGTTCCTCTTGGGGTGGCCTTCACTACATCTCCATCCTTGCACTTACTATACCATTGTGTCCATGTGGGTTTATGAATTTTTTTAACTTGGATATTTTTATGTTTACATTTCAAATGTTATCCCTTTTTCTGGTTTCCCTCTGCAAATCCCTACTATCCCATCCCCCTTACCCTGCTTCTATGAGGGTGCTCACCCAACCACACACCCACTCCTGCCTCCTGCCCTAGATTTCCTCTACACTGGGGCATCAAGCCTTCACAAGACCAAGGGACTCCCCTCCCATTGATGCCAGATAAGGCCTCTTCAGCTCCTTCAGTTCTTGCCCTAACTCCTCCATTTGGGTCCCTGTGCCCAGTCCAATGGATGGCTGCAAGCATCCACATCTGTATTGAGATCTGGCAGAGCCTCTCAGGAGACAGCTGTATCAGGCTCTTGTCAGCAAGCATTTCTTGGCATCAACAATAGTGTCTGGGGTTGGTGTCTGCAGATGGCATGGATCCCCAGGTGGGGCAGTCTCTAGATGGCCTTTCCTTCAGTCTCTATTCCACTCTTTGTCCCTTTATTTCCTTCAGACAGGAGCAGTTCTGGGTTAATATTTTGGAGACTGGTGGGTAACCCCATCCCTCAATGGGGCGGGGACATGCCTAACCTCTGGATATGGTCTTGACAGGTTCTCCCTCCTCTTTGTGGGGTATTTCAGCTAATGTCATCCCCATGGGGTCCTGGGAGGCTCTTGCTTTGCTGGCATCTGGGAATTTCTGATTGCTATCCCCAGTTCCCCATACCCCATTACTACACACCTCTATTCAATTTCCTGACCCTCTGTACATCTCCTCCATCTCCTCCCATACCTGATTCTGCCCCTCTTTTTTCCCTAGTCCTCCTCTTTTCCTCCCAAGTCCCTCCCACCCTCTATTTCTTTTGATTATATTTTCTCCCCTTTCTAAGTAGAAAAGAAGAATCCACTCTTTGGTCTTCCTTCCTCTTGAGCTTCATGTGGTCCATGAGTTGCATTGTGGATATTCCTGTTGGAAACTGAAGAAGGGGGTCCTGGGGGAGAGGGGGGGAACCCACACCCCGCCAGAGTTTTACCTATTCTCTGGTCTGGCAGGCGTGGCAGGGCTGCCATACAGTTTCCACTCATCCCTGGGTGGGCATTCAAGCCTCTGATCCACTCTTCAGGGGGTGGCCAAGGGGCAGCCCTACCTGGGATCCCCAGAGCTACTTTGCTAAAGCCAGCAGGGTTATAGGGAGAGGGATAAGGGAAGAGGTTCCCAACACGGATGAGAGTGAGTGCAGCGGATCTTGATTGGAGCACAGGAAGTCCTTCTAATGGGAGATTAGAAAGGCTCATTAGGAGAAAGCCTGTCCCATCCTCCAAGCANAGTGGGCCTTGATGAGCAGAGACAGTCTATGGTTTTAGAGCTTTATTATAAAAAGGCAGGGGGGAAGAGAGAAGATAGAAAGAAAGAGAGGGGGGAGGAAAGGCTAGAGAGAAAGATAGAGTAAGAGGGAGAAAAGAGAGGAGAGGAGAGGAGAA
This sequence comes from Mus pahari, assembly GCF_900095145.1. Taxonomy (NCBI): domain Eukaryota; kingdom Metazoa; phylum Chordata; class Mammalia; order Rodentia; family Muridae; genus Mus; species Mus pahari. The sequence goes on along the minus strand of NC_034597.1, from coordinate 826,577 downwards.
GGCAAAGAGAAAGGAAAGAGGTGAGAGGAGTGAGAGAAGTGAGAGGTAAGAGAACAAAGGAGTGAGAGAGCTAGAGAGCAAGCAGGGGCTGAACAGACCTTTCTATGGTCTTTACTGTTGCTAGGTAACTGGGAGGAGTTTAACCTGAAGATCAGAAGCTTGGGCCATTACCTACGTGACTTTTAGCCATGCTTCTCTTGTGGGGGATGTGGGGGGCGGTAACTTAGGAAGGAACCAGAGTTCTAGGAGCATGAGGGAACGAACGCCTACCATGTCATGTAGGTAAATTATGACTTCGGGGTTCAGACTTCAGCTCAACTAGAGACCAGCCTGTCTGTGCGTAGCCCAATGCCCCACATATTCCCACAATACAACTCTTTACCTAATATCAACTTATCAGTGAGAACATACCATATGTGTTCTTTTGTGACTGAGTTACCTCACTCAGGGCGATATTTTCTAGATCCATCCATTTGCCTGCAAATTTCATGAAGTCATTGTTTATAATAGCTGAGTAGTACTCCATTGTGTAAATGTACCACATTCTCTGTATCCACTCCTCTGTTGAGGGACATCTGGGTTCTTTCCAGCTTCTGGCTACTATAAATGTAGCTGCTATGAACATAGTGGATCATGTGTCCTTATTACATGTTAGAGCATCTTATGGGTGTATGCCCAATAGTAGTATAGCTGGTTGTAGTACTATGTCCAATTTTCTGAGGAGCCTCCAGACTGATTTCCAGAGAGGTGGTACCAGCTTGCTATCCCACCAGCAATGGAGGAATGTTCCTCTTTCTCCACATCCTCGTCAGCATCTGCTGTCGCCTGAGTTTTTTATCTTAGCCATTTTGACCAGTGTGAGGTGGCATCTCAATGTCATTTTCATTTGCATTTCCCTGAAGATGAAGACTGTTGAAAATGTCTTTAGGTGCTTCTTGGCCATTCAAGTTTCCTCACTTTAAAATTCTCTGTTTAGCTCTGTTCCCCATTTTTTGATAAGGTTATTTGTTTCTCCGGAGTCTAACTACTTTAGTTCTTTGTCTGTATTAGATATTACCCCTCTATCAGATGGAGGATTGGTAAAGATCTTTTTCCAATCTGTTGGTTGCCATTTTGTCCTATTGACAGTATGCTTTGTCTTACAGAAGCTTAGCAGTTTTATGAGGTCCCATTTGTTGATTCTTGATCTTTTGTTGAAGACAGGCTTTTGTAGTAGGATCTGATGATTTTTTTGGATTTCCTCAGTTTCTATTGTTATGTCTTCCTCTTCATTTCTGATTTTGTTAATTTGGATTCTATCTCTGTGCCCTCTGGTTAGTCTGGCAAATGGGTTATCTATCTTGTTGAATTTCTCAAAGAACCAGCTTCTGGTTTTGTTGATTCTTTGTATAGTTCTTTTTATTTATACTTGGTTGATTTCAGCCCTGAGTTGGATTATTTCCTGCCGTCTACTACTCTTGGATGTAATTGCTTCTTTTTATTCTAGAGCATTCAGGGGTGCTTTCAAGCTGTAGTGTGAGCTCTCTCCAGTATCTTTTTGGAGACACTCAGAGCTATGAGTTTTCCTCTTAGCATTGCTTTCATTGTGTCCCATAAGTTTGGGTACGTTGTGCCTTCATTTCACTGAATTCTAAAGAGTGTTTAATTTCTTTCTTTATCTCCTCCTTAACCAAGTTATCATTGAGTAGAGTATTGTTTAGCTTCCACGTGTATGTGGGCTTTCTGTTGCTTTTCTTGGTATTGAAGACCAGCCTTAGTCCGTGGTGATCTGATAGGATGCATGGAATTATTTCTGTCTTCTTGTATCCGTTGAGGCCTATTTTGAGACCAATTATATGGTCAGTTTTAAAGAAGGTACCATGAGTTGATGAATAGGTATATTCTTTTGTTTTAGGATGAAATATTCTATAGATATATGTAAAATCCATTTAGTTCATAACTCATTAGTTTCAATATGTCTCTGTTTAGTTTCTGTTTCCATGATCTGTCTATTGATAAGAGTGAGGTGTAGAAGTCCCCCACTGTCATTGTATGAGGTGCAATGTGTGCTTTGAGCTTTAGTAAAGTTTCTTTTATGAATATGAGTGCACTTTCATTCTGGAGCATAGATGTTCAGAATTGAGAGTTCATCTTGGTAGATTTTTCCTTTGTTGAGTATGAAGTGTCCTTTCTTATCTTTTTTGATAGCTTTTGGTTGAAACTCAATTTTATCCAATATAAGAATGGCTACTCCAGGTTGTTTCTTGAGACCATTTGCTTGGAAAATTGTTTTCAAGCCTTTTACTCTGAGGTAGTGTCTATCTTTGTCACTGAGGTATGTTTCCTATATGCAGCAATATGCTGGGTCCTGTTTACGTATCCAGTCTGTTAGTCTATATCTTTTTATTGAGAAATTGAGTCCATTGATGTTAAGGGATATTAGGGAATAGTGATTGTTAGAGGTGGAATTATGTTTGTGTGGCTATCTTTTTTGGGAGTTGTTGAAAGAAGATTACCTTCTGCTTTTTCTAAGGTGTAGTTTCCCTCCTTGTGTTATAGTTTTCCATCTATTATCCTTTGTAGGGATGGATTTGTGGAGAGAAATTGTATAAATTTGGTTTTGTTGTAGAATATCTTGGTTTCTCCATCTATGGTAATTGAGAGTTTTGTTGGGTATAGTAGCCTGGGCTGGCATTTGTGTTCTCTTAGGGTCTGTATAACATCTGTCCAGGATTTTCTAGCTTTCATAGTCTCTGTTAAGAAGTCTGGTATAATTTTGATAGGTCTGCCTTTATTTGTTACTTGACCTTTTTCCCTTAATACTTTTAATATTTTTTTCCTTGTTTTGTGCATTTGGTGTTTTGACTATTATGTGACAGGAGGAATTTCTTTTCTGGTACAATCTATTTGGAATTCTATAGGCTTCTTGTATGTTCATGGACATCTCTTTCTTTAGGTCAGGGAAGTTGTCTTTTATAATTTTGTTGAAGATATTTACTAGCCCTTTAAGTTGGGAATTTTCACTCTCTTCTATACCTATTATCTTAGGTTTGGTCTTCTCCTTTTGTCCTGGATTTCCTGTATGTTTTAAGTTAGGAGCTTTTTGCATTTTCTTTGACTGTTTTCTATGGTATCAATGTTTTCTATGGTATCTTCTGCTCCTGAGATTCTCTCTTCTATCTCTTGTATTCTGTTAGTGATGTTTGTGTCTATTACTCCTGATCTCTTTCCTAGGTTTTCTGTCTCCACGGTTGTCTCCCTTTGCGATTTTTTTTTTATTGTTTATATTTGCATTTATATATCCTAGATGATTTTGTTCAATTCCTTCACCTGTTTGGTTGTGCTTTCCTATAATTCTTTAAGAGAATTTTGTTTTTCCTATCTAAGGGCTTCTACCTATTTACCTGTGTTCTCCTGTATTTCTTTAAGGGAGTTATTTATGTCCTTAAAGTCTTTTATCATCATCATGAGATGTGATTTTAAATCAGAGTCTTGCTTTTCTGGTGTGTTGACATATCCAGGGCTTGCTGTGATTGGAGAACTGGGCTCTGATGATGCCATGTAGCTTTGGTTTCTGTTCCTTATGTTCTTGCACTTGCCTCTTGCCATCTGGTTATCTGTAATGTTAGCTGGTCTTGCTGTCTCTGACTGTGCCTTGTCCCTCCTGTAATCCTCTGTGTCAGCACTCCTTGGAGACCAGCTCTCTTCCAGCAAGATTTGGGTATGGAGAGCTTGGCACACGGTCAGCTACGGGGCGCAGATGGAAACCAGAAGTGTCTGTTTTCTCTCTGAGAAGATGTTGAAGATGAGGCACTTATTTGAGTCAGAGTAGATGTTTTATGAGCAGAAGATATTCCCTTCTCATCTCAACTTATTGCTGCAATTAGTCTAGTAATGTACAGGGAAGACCATCCTAATCCTCCTTGCAGTTCCCAGACAATCTGTGGCTTTAGTCCATCTCCCATGAATTGGACTGGAATAGGGAAGCTCAGGCCACTGATGACATGTCCACATCACAGGTTGAAGCTCAACTAAGCCAACAGTGGCTAGCTGTGAATGTGAAGTCCAAGAATCTAGTTATTGCTGAGTCCCAAAGGCTAGGCATTTTAACTGATCTTCTGTGTACACTGGAATTCCAAAGAAATTGGCTACAATGCCAGTGGGTTTATGATTTCTTTTAATCACTCACCCCACCCTTTGTTTCTTCAGTGACCAAGGATTTTTATACTTTCTGTAACTATTGCTTTCTATTTTTTGTCTACTTAGACAAGAGGTAGGGAATCAGTGTGTGTGTGTGTGTGTGTGTGTGTGTGTGTGTGTGTGTGTGTGTGTGTGTGTGTTTGATAGATAAGGCTTGCTTTATGGCCCATAATGTGAATAATTTTGGAGAAATTTCTAGAGCTGCTGAGGAGAGTGTATTTTTGGTTTCTGTTAGAGGAGATCACTGTTAAATCAAGTGATCTTAGGTTTCTTTCTTGATGACATATGTTAAGATGGAAGGATTAATGGAGTTGCTCAGTCACATAATTACTGTGTCAGGACCTGTGTGACCTTATATACCCACCAGTGTTTCATTCATATCTTTTATATATTTTGTTATAGATATCTCCCCCAGTTTTAATTTTTCCTTTTTCACTCTTTTTTCCTTTTGCTTCCTCGTTTGATTTTATGTGATTCTTCTGACAAGTTGTCTCCCCTTGAGTTTATGTTCTGCACCACTATTTGAAAGGGGAAACTGGCTGTAGAAATATAGACAATTACATGACAGAGCCCTGAAGTGGACTTGCAGTAGAAGACAATAGCATTCAAAATAAAGTACAGAGATAGAGGCACATGATTCAGAGTGAGAAAAAAAAAACATAGATTATAGTTTTAGAGGGGTGTTGTTTATTTTTTAGTTTATAATTTTGTAGAACTAAAGTTAATAATAATTTAGTTTAAAAGGGAAAGGAGCTGGGTGTGGTGATGTATGCCTTCATCCTAGGACTCTGAAGGTAAAGGCAGGTGGATCCCTGAGTTCGAGGCCAACCTGGTCTACAGTTCAAGATCCAGGGCAGCCAGTACTACACAGAGAAACCCTATCTTAAAGACAAGGAAAAATGTGGTAGTAGATGGGAAAGGGGAAAGTGAAGTATGAATAAGAGATAGAATATATATGTGACAGCTATGAGAAACAATAAAGAAAATGTTACAGATTAACTTTAAAATAAGTAAGCATAGTCATGAATGCCTGTTTGGGTGAAATACAAACTAAAACAAAAGACTAAACCCTGGAAGTACAGAAAAGTGTCAACAGGAGCTTGAGAGATGGCCCCGCAGTTAAGAGCACTGGCTGCTCTTTAAGAACACCAGCACTCACACAGTGGTTCATAAGCATCTGTACCTCCAGTCTATACACCCACTTTGGGCCTCCACAGGCAGTAAATGCATGTGATACTCATGCATGCAGACAAAACAGCCATGCACAAAAAATAAAAGTAATCTTTTTAAAATGTCAAGAAAAAAAAAAAACAGAAGGTACTATTATTGCAGAGTAGAGATCCAAAGACAACATGAAGCCATGAAGCCCAAATTCAGAGTCAGTATTAATATGGCCTGGACCTGCCTGAAAACTTCTCACAGAGCAGCCTCAAATGCATTTTACAGGGAGTTTTTAAAAGGCAAATAAAACAGAAAAGCGGCATCATGGTTGGCTGTTTAAGGGGAAGTAAAGCAAGCAAGCAGTTTAACAGAAGCCAAAGCATGCAGTTAACTGAGGTATTCTGATGCCAAGCTTCTAGTACTCTGATACAGTACTTTTTTTTTTCATGACAGGGAAAGAATGGAGAGGGAAAGAGGAGTCTGTTTCAGGCTAAACCAAAGATGGATCCAGCTAGGATGAGATGAAGAAACTTTGGCCCTGTCACTATAATATTGTCACTGTTTCTTCTCCTGTGATTTCACACATTGTCTTTTGTAGCAGGCTCTGTTAATACTGAAAAGCTACTAGTCTCAAAAAGTCAGATAAGGTAAATCATGTGTCCTCCCTGTTTAGAGGAGCTTCTGTATAAGCCTGCAGAAATCACGAATGTCTGGCACCCACCCCTTGCCTACCAGCCCCAGTCCCATCCTGCTGTGATAGGGACTATAAATTTACTGAGGACTTTCAGTGGCTATGCCTCTGAGGTGGTCTGGAAGATTCTATCCTTTATATTT
>NC_034597.1:796421-820392 GCF_900095145.1 Mus pahari | reverse complement strand
TTATATATACTATCATATCATCTGCAAATAGTGATATTTTGACTTCTTCCTTTCCAATTTGTATCCCCTTGATCTCCTTTAGTTGTCGAATTGCTCTGGCTAGGACTTCAAGTACAATATTGAATAGGTAGGGATATATTTACTTTTGAGTATATTTGCTGGGCATTCTCCCCCGGCACATCTCTGATGTCTTTTAGCCCTAGTGTCCTCTGGTTCTTGCATGAGAAAGCTTGCATTTGCTGACTAGTGGAGGCTTCTTAGGTTCCCATGTTGTTGTTTGCCTATATAGTGACAGGGTAGTACCTGCCAGAGCATCCTCAGCTTAGGAATATTCTCAGCTCAAGTTCTCATCCAACATTGCAGCAGCTTCACAGCCCGCACCACTCTAGGCTTCTCTCTCTGCCCTCAGGTGTGATCTGGCCGCATCTCTGCAGGACCCTAATTCTCCCCTGATCCGTGTTCTCATGCATCCATGTTAAGTAGCACACAGCAGCGGCCATTCTTGACTGCTGCTTGTGCAGGGGGTTCTGTAGCTCTCACCCCAGCTTAGTCTTTCTCCTCATACTGACCTGCCTTTGTTTTTCCATGGTTTTTGCTATTGTTTGTCTTTCCAATGTTCTCTGGCTCTTTCATTCATGAGAATCATGCCTGATTGGGACTCTTCTCCATAAGTCATACAGAAGCAGTTTCTAGTTTCCCTTTTACCCAGAAATGCCATGCTCATTCTATAGACATCAAGGCTAAAAGTTCGCATAAGTTGTCCAAAGTTGCACTCTAAAATGTTTTGCTTCACATTATAGAGTTTGCTTAGTTGGCAGCAATGGCTTGCATTTAGGGTATGGGTGCTTTTATTTTGAATAATATATGGTATTCTATTTTTGACAGATGAACCCACAGATATTATTCCACGAAGCTGTCAACTTGCAACAGATGTTCCTCATGTTACACAGCTGCTAAATATGACAAAACTCCGCCAAACTGAAATTAAATTTGGAGGTCATCCTCTAAGATCAGCAGAATCAGGTATGCCCAGAGGCTGCTATGAACATCAAATGCATAACCTTGCCCCTTAAGGTGTCTTTCTCTAAAGATGGCCCTATGCCTTGCTCTTCCACAGTACTGACAATATACAAGGCCAGGCCGTAAGTACAGGCCACTGCCAACCCAGACAGACAGCCTACATAAAGAACTTTCCTATCAAACCAAAGATAAGCTCAATCCCTACATGTTTGAACCCCTAGGATATTTTTAAATTACAACATTTAACAGCACAAAACATTTATTTCTGATGTCTGCACTCCCCCCAGAGAGAGAATCTTTGTTAATTTGGCTAGTCTTGTTTTGTTTTGTTTTTAGCATCCTCTGCTGATTGTTATGTGCCGCCAACTCTGAGACCACTGCATCACTCAGCCTGGGAAGGTCATGTCATTCAAGTAATACTCAGATACAGGGAGCTGATTCAAAGGAAGCTAAAGAAAAGTCATAGTGACAGACCATCTGTGGAACAAGTAGATCTTGGAAGAATTTTATGTATATTTATATGTTTATAATAAATTAATAGGAGACTTATAGAAGGATGTAAGGGCAGAAGATTGAGTAAAAGCAAGGAAATAGCAATCTATTTTTCAGGATTGCTTGAAAAAAAAGGAGATTCATTTTTCAAAGGCTCAATGTAAGGAATGGCTTGAGTAGTATAACACTCTGTTAGAACCACACTATGGGAGTGTCTCAGGTAAAAAGGTGAAATATTTTAGGAAAGTAAATTTGACAGCAGGATTCCAGGTGAGTGTGGAAACCAGGTGAGGTATGAGACAATGGAGAGTAACTAACATGTCTCTGCAGTGATCAGACAGAAAATGGCGGAGGGTTCAGGATGACAGAAGCTGGGCCAGTAGAAAGCAGTGGCACCAAGGGAAGCTGTGGGGACAGAGGCAATGTGTGGCTCCTCAGATAAGAGCAGCAGTCAAGAGAATGCTCAGGGAATGGCCTAGTCAGACATCAATGGGAGGAGAGGCCCTTGTCCTATGAAGGCTCTATGCCCCAGTAAGGGAATGCCAGGACCAGAAGGCAGAGTGGGTGGGTTGGGGAGCAGGGGGATGGGGAAGAGGATAGAGGAAGGGGGCTTCAGAGGGGAAATCAGGAAAGGGGACAACATTTGAAATGTAAATAAATAAAATATCCAATAAAGTCAAAAAATAAAATTAAATTAAAAGGAGAGAGAGAGAGAGCAAGCTCAGAGCTTGAAAGGAATCAAATATAAACAGGAAAAGACAGATGTTTGTGATGAAGGTTGAGAAGAGGAACTCCCTTGTCCACCTGTACTTCCCCTCTCAGTTTTAACAGCATTACATGCCAGAAGTTATATATCCCTAACAAATCGGCCTCTTTTGTCCTTTTTTAGAGTACAAAAGAAGTTTGTATGTAAGTAGGCACAACATTATTAACCCTTGATTGCACCATTCCCAAACTCACAGAAAAGCAAAGAGACAATGTGTGAAGCAAACCTCACCTGCTTCATAATTATCAGCTTTGAATAGGACCTTTTGCTAGCAATGGGAGAAAATGGAGAAATGTATGTGCATGCTATGTATATTATATAGAACTAGACACAGAGAGAAATAGACAGATTTAATGCAAGCAGTGTTATTAAGGAACCATAGGAAAACATATAAAAAGAATAAGCTCACTACCTTTCAGGTGCAGCTTAATCTTAATATTTGCCTCAGGGAGCTGGAAGAGAGTTTTCAGTAACAGACCCTGTATCTGCACCTAATGTAGTTTGATATTTTTCAGTAACAGGAATGACAAAACTGTGCAGCACATCAGATAACGTGAGTACAGGTGGTCTCTTTTTACCCGCCGTTCTTCCAGTGGAATGTTTTATCAACTGTCTTTAAAATAAATACATGTGTATTCACAGTATCATTGCCATTTCTGTATAAAAGTCTCAGACGTGCTTAAGCTGAATAAGATTTGGTAAATACTAACTACATCAGTGTTACAGCTAAACAGAAATGTTTTCAGAGGCTGTATTCAAGCCCAACTTACAGAGGAGAATATTAGTATTTCTTTTGTGGACTCTTGATGCATAATAATAGTCCACTCCACTTGAATTGTGTATACAGAAAATTGCTAATTGCCAAAATCCATGAGCATATTTCTTTTTCTTTGTGAATATCAAGTATATCCATTTGTAACCATTATGTTAGCTCCTCATAGGTCAGTCTCAGTGTACAGACATGATAGCCAAATTGGCATGAATCTACATGGTACTGTGTCATGGTACTGTGTGGTCCTCTTCAGAAGTTGATTCTCAAATACGTGGACTTTAAAGCTTACTAGAAAGGAACATATTACTATTTTCTCCCTTTACAAGGCGTTTGATCTGAAAGGTATTTCTAATGGTTATGCCCATGGGGCAATGATTTTTTTAACCATGGATAAGTGTCTTTTTTTGAACTATTTGTTTTCATCTTTCAAAAAGTGGATTCCCACAATGGAATTTAATTGTATGAGAAATGACTGTGTGCTCGTATAATTGGATGTGTGGTGCACATGTGAATTTTGATGTTTCATTATAAATGCACATATTGAAAGATCCCAATAAAGCCGCCAGAGAAGTAGCCATGTCCTGTGGATTTTCACACAACCAAAAAAAGAATTCTTGTAAGTTTTTAAACTGTTTTAGAATGTGTTTTATTAAATGTCATATAGCTTAATCAAGAACATTGAATGAAATTAATAAAACCACATGTTTCTCAGAAGCCATTGTTTCCAAAAGCCCCACATTCCTACCATTCTCTCTGTCAATTCCCAGTGCACATTAGCTAATGACTTTAGGACTGTGGAATCAGATCATCTTACTTTCATTAATAGGACCCCAGTTTAATTGAACCAGAGAATGTGGTCTGGTTATTGAAATGGAGCATTCAGCATTAATAAGATGCAGTGGCCCACCAAACACAAATCAAAAGTAGTAGTTAAAAATTGGAAGGTGGCTTTCCCTAGTGCCCACCTTTTCACAGCAGGTAGCTTCCTAGGCTTACATTTCCTTTTTAAATAAGAGGAAACTGGCACCCCAACCACCTACTACAATGTCAGACTAGCAAATTAATGCCTCTAAAGAGAAAAGAAAGACAGAGTTAGGTAAAGAGGGAGGGGGAAGTAAGGAAGGAAAGAAGGAAGAAAGGGAGGGAGGGAGGGAGGGAGGGAGGAAGGAAGGAAGGAAGGAAGGAAGGAAGGAAGGAAGGAAGGAAGGAAGGAAGGAAGGAAGGAAGATAAATGAGTAAGCTGTCTTTTGCAGTGGTGAAATCTGTAGTAGATTCTTGTTTAGAGTCCATACAATGAAAGGAAGATTCAAAGCAAAGACTAAAATCTACTGTGAAACAGAACCTAAAATCAAAGTAAATTAGTGTATTTTGTCAAGAGTCAAGACACCACCTATAACTCATGAATCAATTGAACTAATATTGTGAAAATGGCTGAATTCCAATCTGAAGATCCATTGCAAACCCTATGAAAATTTCAGTGAAAGTCTTCACATAAATAGGAAAAAAACAAATCCTAAAATTCATTATTAAAGCACAAGAGACCCCAGATAGCCAAAGCAATCTTGAACAAAAAGACCTATGGTAGAGGTATCAATTTCCTGATATCAAGTTATACTATGGATCCATAATAATAAAAACAGATAGTACTGGCACCAAAGCAGATATATAGATCAACAGAATAGAATAAAGGAAAAACAAACAAACAAACAAAAAATACCTCCAGACAGCTCAATTTTGAGAGAGATGTCCAAAACATTCAAGAGAAAAGACAGCCTTTTCAACAAGTGGTTCAGGGGAAGCTGGATATTAAGAAGTAGAAGAATGATCCTAGATTCCCGTCTCTCACCTTCTACACCAATCAGTTCAGCCTGATTGAGGATTTTCATACATGATGAAAAACTCTAAAACTGGGAAAACACTTTAAGATACAGAACTTTTTGAAAAGAGGTTCTAGATGCTCAAGGAATAAGACCGAGAATCAACAACTCTGGTATCATGAAATTAAAACCTACTGATCTCACAAAGGAAATATTGATTGAATTAAGAAATGGGCTAAAATCTCTTGGAAATCTTTTGGTTTTTGTTAGTTTGTTTTGTCCAGCTTTGATACAGTGATTTTCATTTTATCTTATTGTGTTTTATTTTGTTATATCATCTCCTAGAAACCTGTTCTTCTCTAAGAATGGACAAAGAGGGAGTACATGGGGGCGGGGGGGAGGAAGTGGAGAGGAAATAGGAGGGGGAAGGGAAGGGAAACTAGATTCAGACTATAGGGTATGAGAAAGGAGTCCACATTTAATAAAAGGGAAAAATAAATAAATTTTAAATGTTTAAAAAACTTTAAGTGTACATACAAAAGAAAAAAAAAAGAAAGAAAGAAAGAAAATTTCTGAACCAGCCAGAACTCATCTCTGGTGTTACCTTAAAGGTAGCTGGTGGGACTGGGTGAAGCAAAGCCAAGGCCCAGAGCCCCAGGGCATCCTTGCAGACGCTACTGATACAATATCTCCTCACCTACTTCCATCTGTGAGGTCATTTCTAATCATTCGGGAAGATGAAAACTTTTGATTTTCTAAATTTTCTGTTATTGTTTTCAAACTGCATCTAATTTAAAGAAAATCCCACTCTCAAGCTCAAAATAAATATTCAAATGAGAACACTGGAAAAAAAAAAAAGAAATGGGCTAAAGAATGGGAGAAAAATCTTTGCTGTGTTGCAGGGAGCCCACCAAAGACCAGTCAGACACAATCTGTAACCACTGAAAGTCTTATTTCAGCTGATACTATCCTCAAGCATTTAGGACCCAAATGTATCCCCAACCATTTGACACAGGGGCCTTTGTTTTTCATTTTTTTTATTGGTTATTTTATTTATTTACATTTCAAATGTTATCCCCCTTCCCAGTTTCCCCTCCACAAACCCTCTAGTCCCTCCCCCACCCCTGCCTCTATGAGGGTGCTCTCCACCCACCCACCCACCCACTCCTGCCTCAGCACCCTAGCATTCCCCTACCCTGGGTCATCAGCCTCCACAGGACCAAGGGGCTCGGCTCCCAGTGATGCACCATAAGGCATTTCTCTCCTACATATCCAGCTGGAGCCATGGGCTGCCCCCCTCCATGTGAACTCTTTGGTTGGTGGTCTACTCCCTGGGAGCTTTGGGTTGGTTGATACTGTTGTTCTTCCTATGGAGTTGCAATCCCATTCGGCTCCTTCAGTCCTTGCCCTAACTTCTCCACTGGGGTCCCCATTCTCAGTCTGATGATTGGCTGCAAGCATCCACATCTGTATTGGTCAGGGTCTGTCTCAGGAGACAGCTATACCAGACACTTGTCAGCAAGCACTTCTTGGCACCAGCAATAGTGTCTGGGGTTGGTGTCTGCAGATGGGCTGGATTCCCAGGTGGGGCAGTCTCTGGATGGCCTTTCTTTCCGACTCTGCTCCACACTTTGTCTCTGTATTTCCCCCCATGAGTACATTGTTGTCCCTTCTAAGAAGGACTAAAGCATCCACACTTTAGTCTTCCTTCTCCTTGAGCTTCATGTGGTCTATGAATTGTATCTTGGGTATTCTGAGCTTTTGGTCTAATAGCCACTTATCAGTAAGTGCATACCATATCTCCACTTTGTTAGGTATTTCGGCTAATCTCCTCCCCCTTGGGTCCTGGGAACCTCTTGGGTCCCTGACATCTGGTACTTTCTAGTGACTGCCCCCAGTTCCCCCTCCCCCACTGCTACACACCACCTTTCAGATTCCTGACACTCTGTACTTCTCCCCCATCTCCTCCCATATCTGCACCCTTTTACCCCCCTCCCTCCCTCCCTCCCTCCCTCCCTCCCAGACACGTCTCTCCCTCTGCTTCCTGAGATTATTTTCTCCCCCCCGCCCCCCGTCTGAGTAGAATTGTAGCATCCACACTTTGTGTGGTCTTCATTCTTCTTGGGTTTCATATGGTCTGTGAGTTGTATCATAGGTATTCTGAGTTTATTTTGGCTAATATACACTAATCAGTGAGTACATACCATGTACTTCTTTTGTGACTGGGTTACCTCACTCAGGATGGCATTTTCTAGTTCCATCCATTTACCTGAGAATTTCATGAAGTCATTGTTTTTAATAGCTGAGTAGTACTCCATTGTATAAATGTACCACATTTTCTGTATCCATTCCTCTGTTGAGGGACATCTGGGTTCTTTCCAGCTTCTAGCTATTCTAAATAAGGCTGCTATGAACATAGTGGAGCATGTGTCCTTGTTATATGTTGGGGCATCTTCTGGGTATATGCCCAGGAGTGGTATAGCTGGATCCTCAGGTAGTACTATTTCCAATTTTCTGAGGAACCACCACACTGATTTCCAGAGTGGTTGTACAAGCTTGCAATCCCACCAGCAATGAAGTGTTCCTCTTTCTCCACATCCTTGCCAGCATCTGCTGTCACCTGAGTTTTTTATCTTAGCCATTCTGACTGGTGTGAGGTAGAATCTCAGGGTTGTTTTGATTTGCATATCCCTGAAGATGCAGAATGTTGAACATACTTTAGAGATTCCTCAGTAAGAATTCTCTATTCAACTCTGTACTCTATTTTTATTAATAGGGTTATTTGGTTCTCTGGAGTCTAACTTCTTGAGTTCTTTGAATATTTTGAATGTTAGCCCTACATAGGATGTAGGGTTGATAAAGCTTTTTTACCAATCTGTGGGTTGCTGTTTTGTCCTATTGACAGTGTCCTTTGCCTTACAGAAGCTTTTCAACTCTATGAGGTCTCATTTGTCAATGTTTGATCTTAGCACATAAGCCATTGGTTTTCTGTTCAGGAATTTTTCAGCACAGGGGACTTTTAAAGACAAAACCAAGCCTTGTTATCTTGCTGGAGAGGAGGTTTTACACAAGCAAACAGTATAACAGAAGCTAAGAGAAGCAGTTAGCTAGAAGGGGAGGTTTGCACATGTAGGCAGTTTAACAGAAGCCAAGATAAATTATCTGTGACAACTTGACCTTGTGTTTCTAGAATAGAGCTAAGTAATTTTCCAGGGGATTCTCCACAAAGGAGATCAAATTCTGGTTAAAGTTAAATAAATTCATCTTGCATTTGAATTATAAATCCTCTTTCCCTATCTTCAGTAAAATAAAACAGCACAACAGATCACATTTCTTCATTAAATTTTTTTTAGTCTAAAAAGAATTTAGAATGGATATTGAAAACTAGAAATGCCTAGAGAGTTAGGATTTGTCATTGTGCAAAGATGAGATCCAAAGTTTAGATCTCAGCACCCTTGAACAAAGCCAGGCATCCTATCCATACCAGTCACCAGACCTGAGGGATATGGAGACTGAAGGATCATGGTCTTGAGTGCTTGCTGCCTTCTAGCCTAGCCAAGAAAAGAAGAGCCAGGCTCAGGGAGTGACCCTGCCTCACAGAAATAGCAGAGAATAATAGAGGAAGGCACCTGATGCCTTCTTCTTGCCTCCAGTATGTGCACCTGCACTGACACTCTTTCACACAGACACACAAGCATACACAAATAAATACTTCTTAGAAGGATATTGATCAGTGCTTCTGAGGTCTTTTAAAGCAAACATGTCAAAAAACATTTATAGAGCGATTTTTTTCTATGCAACTTATATACTAATACACATAGCATTAACTAATAAATTGCACTTAATTCACTTGATAGGCACGTAATTATTCTTGTACCAATCTTTGTGTTCTGTCCCCTTTTTGAATTTAAGTTTTACAGACCCTTCTGCCCTGGCCTCCTAAACATAGAAATCACAGATATGTGCTCCCATTCCTGACACATTTCTCCTTTAGATATTTGTTACAACACTGCTTGAAATAACAAGACCCAGAAGCAAGCCACTTGTGTACAGTTGGGAACCGGTTCAATATACTTATGGTAAGCTGTTGTGTAGCTGTGCAGAGAGCAGTGTACTCTGTCTGTGATGCTCTGGAATAGGATTTCAAAAATGGAAGCACAGAATCATATTCCAATATGGTCCCACTGATATAATGCAAAACATTGTGAACTAGGTATGACATATGCAGAAGCTTTAAATACATGTAATGAATGCCTCTGGAAGCAGGAACTAATGCAGACAGGGGCAGGAGGAAAAGAGGGATTTCTCAAGACAAATTGTATTGGAAAATTTTAATTTTCTAACTATATCAATGATTCATGTTACTTATTCATTATGTTAGACCAATTACTGAACATTTGTAGATTTCTCTTTATACATTATGAAGCTTAAAAATTCCTGAGAATTGCTGTAAAATTAAGATACATTTCTCTACCAAATATTAATATTTTCACTAATAAGATATAATGGAAACAGAATTTGGTGGCACACTTAGAATTTTAGCACTCAGGAGGCTGAAACAGAAGGACTTTAAGTTTGAGGCCTGCCTGTGCTGTGTAGCAAGACCCTGTATTAAAAAAAGTATGTATCTGCATATATATATATATATATATATATATATATATATATATATATAATAGTTAATATATGTTGAGTATCTTGATAAAGATATTTATAGAGAGAAAATTGCAAAGAAATAAAAATATTGGAAAATTATAAAATCTATATGCTAATATATTTTTCATTTGTGGTATAAGGAAATATCTAGTTATCTACACCATATCAGTTTGAATTATGAACTACATTGTTTATTATTATTATTATTATTTTAATTTTTTTGAATTGAAATATATGTTTATCATATTCTTCCTCTTCCCTACCCACTCAACTTTAAGTTCTTTCTCAAAAAGCAAAGAAAAACTCAATACAACAACAAAATATCCAAAACTAAGAAGACAAAACTACACCCAGAAAGAAAAATAAAACAAAACAAACAAAAACCCACCAAACTAACCAAATAATAGGAAAAAAAAACTACAAAAAAAAGCCTGTATGGTCCATTAATATTGATCACCTATTGACACCTAAACGCAAAGCCTGCACTGAAGTTGTTGACATACCCAGATCACTCTGTTGGATGAAACTAATTTTCCCTCTCCCAACAGGTATAAGTGACACTTCGATAGTTAACCTTTATCCTAATGGCTAGGTTTTCATTCACTCATTTTTGTAATATGGCAAAATAATAAGATAAAACCAAAAAAAGAAAAAAAGAAAACCTGTTACATTGAAGGTAAACGGGGTAAATCAGCAAACTGAAATGAGCTCAAGAGGAGTCACAAGAACCAGAGACCCATTTGTGTGTGCACTTGAGGATCCCATAAAAACACTACTCTGGAAGCTATACTATACAGAGGACCAGATGCAGGCCCAGACAGGCCGTGGGCATGCTCCCTCCGTCTCTCTGTGAGTTCACATGAGCTTTGCTCATGTTATTTTAAAGGGCCTTGATTCCTTGCTGTCCTCCATCCTCTCTGACTTTTACGCTCTTTCTGCCTCCTCTTTCTCAGGACTCTAGGAGTAAAAATTTGGTGGTGACATCTCATTTAGACCTGTGTGTTCTATGGATTCTCACTCTCTGTGCAGTATCTGGCTGTGGGTCTCTATATTTTTTCCTACCTACCACAGGAGGAAGTTTCTGTGCTGATGGCTGAACAAGACACTGAACTGTGAATATAGCAGAATAACATTGGTAGTCATTTAATCACTACATCTTTTTCTTTTAGATCAGTATTATTTGGTTTTGCCCTAGGTCCCCAGGCTATCTATTCTTGGGTCCTTAGTAACCCAAGCAGTATCGGATATGGATTTCATCTCAAGGAGTGGATATTAAATCAAGTCAATTATTGTTTGGTTACTCCATTGAATTGTGATAAGCTCTGTATCACAATTGCCCTAGCATATCTTGAGGCAGTACACCATTGTAGAAAAAGGATTTGTGGCAGGCTTGGTATTTATGTTTCTCTTTTGAGAGAATGTGGAGCATGTTTCTATACCAAAGATACTATAAAGTAGAGGCAAAGCCTCTATATGGGCACCAGCTTGACATCTCCATCTTCAGTTTATTATGTAGGTCTTATATTCAACAATGGAGCCCTGCTGTCAGTTCATGAAAAGCAACCTGTGGTCTTGGCAACAGCCTGCATTATTTGGAGTTTTCCATTTGACCCTTTTGGCCAACAGCTCGATTAGATATAACCCAAACTCAATACTGGAAGCTTCATTGGGTGAAAGAGATGGCTAGTTGGGACTCTGACTCCTCCACTTTTTGACTTATTTCATTTGGATCACCTTCACACACACACATGATAGATAGATAGATAGACATACAGACAAGCAGATGGATTTTGGTGGGGGGAACACTAAAGGGACCCCATTTATGGTTGTATTCCCTAACAATTAACTTAGTAATTTTCACCATAATACTAGTACTTACCAGGAGCACAAGAAAGACTTGTTGACTGAGTGATAAAATGAATAAATAAAATAATGCTAACCAGATGACTTGAACACAGAATGTTTATCAATGGCCCAGGCATGGCTGTTGCACTTTAATTTTCACTTAGCCTAATGTAGCAACACTGTCACAGTGACAGTCTCACAGATGAGGAAACTGGCCTGTCACAGATGTAAAGTGAGCAAGTAGCAGAGCTGGCACATGAGCAGAAGCCTGGCATTGGAGATGCATCGTCACTACTCTTTCCCAGAAGCCTGCTGGATTTCTGGGAAAATGGCATATTTCCAACCCAAATCCTGGACCAAATACACTATGCTCCTTACTCAGAATAGAAAGCTTTCTCAAAATGCAACCATGGCTCTTTAAATTAGTTTAATTTTTCTCATTAAGCATAAGGAACAAAACTAGGCTAGTTTTTGCTTTGCAATAATCAAGACCTTGTAGAGAAAACTATATCCTGCACTCTTGTGGGGCCAGCTTCACACACTGTCTGAGGTCCTAATCCAGTTCAGCACAGAAAGATACAATCTAATTGCAGTTGTTAATATTATTTTAATTGCCTGTAAAAAATGTCACAAACTTTTCTATTAATGAGATAAGACTACATACTGGTTTTAATTTTTGCGAATGTTGAGGATGGACTCTGTCTCCCAGAGCCTTTCCCTCTTGAGGCATTTACCTATCTGCTTTTCTTTTCATCGTGTTTCCATGGCTTCTAGACTGACAGTTCTTCAACAGTCAAAAAGCAGCATTCGATTGAATACTGTGCACTGAGCATTGACTCTCAAATTAGCCATTTACCCCACAAGTACTTTTTGGAATGCCTTACCTACCAGGTACAAAGCCTTCTCTCATCTCCCCACCCTCAACCCCCAGCTCTCCTACCTTTGAAATAGGACATTAAAGTCCTATGTCACCTGTTTGCTTCTTCATAGACCTCATTAGCCCTTTGACATGCATTGGGTTATAATATTCATGAAGTTTTGGTACCTATCCATACAGTCATTAATCATCCATTTTTCAGATAACATGTTTTTACTTAGATGGCTTTATAAAACTGCATAGAAAACAAATATTGCATACAGGAAGAATCTCGTGTGCTGTCCCCCTGATGCATGTTCAGTGAGGGCAGTATCATATATTATTTTAAAAGGCAAATGAAGAGAAACACGACTTTTGTGCCCCCACTCAGACTTTGGACATACCTTACTTTCTTCATCTGTAGACACGGAGTAAGAAATCACACATAGCGAAGGACTGAGAACCACGTGGGTGTCTGTGGCATCCATCATCCTGTAGGTCTCCTGAGAATTCCTTGACCCCAGAGATTAGACACCAAGCCCTGTTGAGCAAAATGAGAACTGTTTATATTTTTTTGTTTGTGATCCTTACTATAATCACAATCATTGAATTGTTTATTGATTTCTTGTTTTAGTAGTCACCTCCCCCATGAAGTTACAACCTCGTCGGATGAGGTAGTGTTGCATCTTACTCCCTTTCTCACTCAGTGCCAGCCAGGCAGCACCCAATCACTACTAAGGAATGAACGAAGAAAGGAATAAGCGAGTGTGAATAGGTTCTGTAAGCTTTAAGTGTTATTAAAGATGGGAAGGTATTAACAACCTGTTTACTAGCCATCTACTCCCTCCAAGACACAACTCAAGTATGTAACATGTCTGGTTTCATAGAGCCTTAACAGAAAATACCACAACGGAAGTACATTGTTTTCCCAGTCTTATGAATGAAAAAGATAAGGCTTTAAAAGGTCAGATGCTTCATCCAAAATAATATTGCCATACTAGAATCAACCCTTGTTCATATTTTATATGTGCTATAGAATAACACAATATGTTAAAATAAAAATTAATCTAAAATCTGGACCCTGGCACCAAGTTGACTGTTAGATGAAAATGTTTGGCATGACCCAGTGGCGATGACTGAAATGTAGCAGGTCTGACTGGCTAAGCTTTGAAAACCTTGCAAGCTTAAATGACAATAATAATTAGAACATTGTATCTTGAGACCAAAAAATGAATGTTTATTTCTATAAAAGACAATTAGAGAGTACAGCCTCGGGTTTTACAATCTAACTACAAAGGCATGCACTCATCAGTAAAATAGCAAAATAATTAATGGTAAATCCCTAACCTCCGTCAAGTTCACTTTCCACTAACTCAAGAAAATGAAATGCCTCGAGCAGGATTTTAATCTAATCTTGATATTTAACCTTACTTTTATGCAGATTGATGTCAGCCTTTAAAATAGCCACTTTTAAAATTCAAAGCACATGCATTTCTGCTTATCGTTTCCTTCTATTAAGATTTTTCTTGTTAAAGAAACTTTGTCCTTCTACTTCTTATTTTAGAAACCCAAACCTAAATTACTTTGCCTTGGAGGTTTTAATTAGGAGCCTACCCAAACAAATGCATAATGTAATGCACGTTAATGGAGAATAAACTTTGACAGTTAATATGATTCTAAGCAGTGAATTATTAAGACAAAGAAGGATTTACAAAACTGGTATGTTTGTTGTAGTATCAATCTTAAACTTATCTTCAATAATGGAGCATTTGTACTCTTTTATGGCCAAAAATGTAAACTTTTTTTTTAAAAAATAGACTTAAATTTAAAATTAGTGTGATAGCTTATTCTGAAATGAAACCCAGCAATGGGTTCTCTTCTAAAATCCAGGATATTAGCTAGTGTGATAGTGCAAGACAGTGCAAAGGTCCCTCCATCTTGTATTCCTACTGTGGCCATTTCAGGTTTGACTAGAATTTGATCTCCTTGATGGTAATCGCCTGAAAATTGCCCAACTCTGTTCTAGGAACCCAAGGTCAGGAAGTCCCTAGCTAACCTATCTTAGGTTTTGTTAAAGTGCCTTTTGTGCAACCTTCCCAGGTAACTTTTTCTGAGTTTCTGGTAAAACTGCTTGCTTCAAATAGATGACTTTTGCAAAGTCCCCTGTGGCTACCAAATAAGGTCCCAGGACATGGTCTCTGCCTTTAATAACTCAGTGTTCTAGACACTCAGGACTACTCAGGTCTCCCCACCCCCAAACACTTGGGTGTGGTATTAGTCATCTGGAATAAAGACTTTAATTGGCTATGAACTTTATCTGAGGGCTCATCTCTGGTAGACTATCATGATGTGATTTAGGATATGACAGCATTTCAGATTTACCTGTATCCTTAATCAGTGCACATCCATCTCTGAGTAAAAGACTCCTTTAAGAACAATAGTAAAGACATAAATGAGAAAGGGGGTTGCTTTAACTAGGAAGAAGAGAGGAAGGATAATATAAAAGAGAGAGGGATGGAGGAGATATAAATAACACTAAGGATATTTGATAAATCCATTGAGGAACATTATTTTATAAGCACACTGTAAAACACAATGCATCTCTCTCTCTCTCTCTCTCTCTCTCTCTCTCTCTCTCTCTCTCTTTCTCTCTCTCTCTGTGTGTGTGTGTGTGTGTGTGTATGTGTATACATACAATTTTAGTGAAGATGTACTACTTGAGGTGACAATACTCCCAACATGACAAGCCATAGACTATCTAACACCTACTACCAGTCATGAGAAACCTTCTTCCTAATCATTGATTATGGGAGAGTCCAAGAGACTCCCAGAACAAGATAGTCTATTGCCATTGCCCTTGTCTGCCTCCCAGAAAGTGAAGACACCACACTCAGACACAGGACTAGGGGGATTCAGTCTAGAACTCACTTGAAAGCTTTTCCCTGATGTCTAGGTCTCAGTATCATAAGGTGCTATGAAAGCTTCCAAGAGAGAAAGGTAATCAGTAGTCCTCCCTGGCTATACAGCCTTTGAACCATAGTGACCACCCTGGCAAGGGATCCCAAACAGTAAATAGCAGGAGATATTTTAGGGGTAGCTAATAGCTGTCTTGTTGTATTTAAGGTTTCACTCAATAGGACTACCTTTGGGCCTGATACTGTAAACCTAGCCAGCTACCCAGAGAACTACTACTGCCATTTGCCTAAAGCAATAAAATTTCCAAGCTGTATTTTAATAATATTTATCCTTATCCCAACAGATAAGTATAGTTCTCATTGTCATCATCAAAGAAGCTTATTTTGCAACAGGTACAGATCATTAGAGACCCACAACTGAAAATGATCATGAAGTGCTAGCCCAAATTGATGAATATGTAATACATCCCCTACACCAAAGTCTTGGGAAACAGAGGGTATGGGATGTTGCCAGGGCCACTGGACCAGGTTGCCTTGCTGTTAGACAGTGTCTTCGAAACATGATGGGGAAGCTACAGCCATAAATTTTCAACAATATGATTGTCCCCCAAAGCCCTGTGTAATGGCCAGTGTGGGTGGAGGGAAATCTCATCAGGTCCCATCCCTAGATAAGGAGCTTCGGGCAGTCAGTGACTATTGAGATGAAGAATTGGTTTTCTCCAAGGGCAAACTAACTCACTCCCTGATGAGTTAGTTAATCCCAAGTGTCAGCCCTAAACATGTATCATGCTAAATATACTCAATAAGTTTTGTATGCATATGCATGTGGACCCGTGCATGTGTGCATGGTACATGTTATGTGTATCTGTAATAAATATATATTTCAATACTTGAAGAAATAATGAATTGAATGGAATTGGGGTGGGTTGTGGTAGGAGCTGGAGGAAGAAGGAGGCATGTGTACATACAGTACTCATGTATAAAATTCTCAAAAAGTAAAACATTTAAATTTTAAAAGTTCTAAGTGTAAGATGAACAGTTGATACGTTCATTTTTTTTAATATTGTGGATGGAACTTTGCTCATGTGGTTGCGAAACTCTCCAACCCCAATCCTTGTTTTAATCTCATATTACGTCCATAATTTTGGTGAAATTTAATCATTTTCTCCCATTTGCCAAACTGGCCTTGGCAGACAGGCACCTAGAATACAAAGAACTTAAAGTGGTTGGGAAGGAAACTGAGTTTAGATGATGAATGTGAGGAGAAAACCAGACAAGGAAGTCACCCTTGTGAGGGATTTGAAGAGAAAGGTGAATGTGTAGCTGGACGGTTCTCAGGGCAGAGAAGGGCTCTGCCCGTGTGGTGCCATCCTCCATAGGCCTGCACAGCATCCTGCAGAGCCTCTCAGTACTCTATCATCTAGTATGCATTCTACTTGATCTTCGGAAATACAAATGATGTCTGTAATAGATTTCACAAATAGCCTGGAATTTGAGTACAGTTCTTTTTTCTACCTTCAACCTGAGAAACTGACTATGTTTTGTTGATTGAAACAGACGTTTATAAGTAAATACAAAAAGCACAGAAGCAAGTTAGGGGGAGGGTGTGCAATACACATATACCCACACGCACATGCACATGAGTATATGTTTGGTAGTGGGAAATTCTGCATGTAACCCAATAGGCATGAGACCATTGTGATAATCCTACTGACATTCAGAGCCTAACCTCTCAGTGTAACTATAACCTATATACCTTAACCTTCACATCTTTCTCATTGATTTACACACAAAACCCCAGATGGCTATATTATTATCATCGTTATTATAGTTATAATTAGGAATATGTGAAGTTTTAATCCAGCTTCCCTTTGTACTCAGTATGATGCATTCATTTTCCTTAGCAAGAACATATGAGATGCCCACTCCTTCTCATAAAGAAAGCCACCTCTGACTTTTTATCCATTGGAGCACTGCAGGGAATGCTGGAGAGATATATAAAGGTGAATTTCCAGCAAGTTCTCTGATGAGGGAAATTTTATCCTCATGAGAGAGATGCAGAGATATGTCTGAAGAAGTGATATCTCAGACATAAAGACAGAGAATAAGTAAGCGCCTTCTCACCCCAAGGATGCCATGCCTTGAAGGAAGAACTGTAAAGCCACAGTGTGGAGAGAGCAGGACACAGGGTATAGGATGGAAGGAGACAGCAAGGGGAGGAGTCTACAGGAGGTAAGGGCTCTGACAGCAACTGGGAAGCCATTGAGGAGCTGAAGAGAAGGGAAGGGAAGGAGAGAAAGCCCTTGCCTGTCTGAAAGACCTCTGGCTACATTCTGGACAAAGTACAGAACACTGGAGCATTCCCATGAGTATTTTGGGTAATTTTGTATTCACACCATTATTTGAGAATTACTATATACAGATTTTTTTTTTATTAAGACTAAAAGCATTTTTCCCTGAGGAAATAATTTAGATAGAATTATTTTAATGGAACACCAAAATCTGCATTACTTTCTTTTTAGGTAAGCCATCTAAATAAAATTGTTCACCACAACTAAACAAATATTTAATTGTATGTTTCTCAGGCATTTTCCTAGAGATTATCAGTCACAGAAATGGCAAATATGATGTTTCCTTTTGAGGAGTCTAGAGGTATGTGATCCAACACAAACAGTTCACACAGCAGTGGGAATGAAGTAGAGGGTTCATGAACAGAAGGTATGGGATGCTCTAGGCAGAAGGAAATTAGCACCTGAGTGAGGATGAAGGCAGGAAGAGCAAGCAAGCTCAGGAAGACACTAGGGACTAGACCCACTGGAAGGAGAGGCTGAGGTCTTATGGAAAGCCTTAAAATGCTAAAGGCATATTCTAACGTGTTGGGCAATGGGGTAACCCTGAAAGTTTTAGGGAGAATGTAAACAAACCAGGGTTACTTCAAGGATGGTATATGTTCCCTGTTACCTTTCCTACTTGGCATACAGTTAAATTACCTCTTTGAGCCTTCTCTGCAGGTATGTGGGCTGCATGACTGTTTGAGAAATGGAATGTAAGGTGTGCCAGCTCCTTCCCTGATTCTAAAACTTCTCTCATAATCCTTTGTTCTCTTGCCTTATCAGAAACACCCTATAGGTTCTGTATATCTGACACACTGTTTGCATTTTGAATAGGCATTGACATCAAAACTGAACTTGAAGAAGTACTTTTGACATGGTGTCTGCAGCTCCCCATTAACAGACTGACTTTTCTTAAACAGGCCAGTTCCTCAGCAGTGGAGCAGGCAGCGTTCAGAACAGTAAAGGTCAAGATGTTTGCCACATCGCCTTTGGATCCAGGGTTCTTGGACCCCCTCCACTCTCTGGCAAACGGAATAACCTAAGGCTGTCCACTGAGGTAGGCAGAAGGTTTGGAAAGCTTACCCAAGCAAGGGCAGGAGGTGCTAACAGACTTGTGGGTTGTGGGAAGAAGGAAGGAAGGAGAGGCTGACTATGTGCCTGAAGGAGGCTTATAAATTTTCAATAGGAAATTTGGATCTTAAAAGACTTCAATTTTTTTCTGACTTGTCAACATAATTAAAATTTTTTGCAATCCTTTTATTAAACATGTTGTTACAGGCAAATCTTTATGAACATATTTTGCCATCTCTGTCAAAAGAAAGGTTGGATGTAGAGCAGTCACCACACAGTGCACAGATGCTCAAGTGGTCTGCTTCCATGTTTAACTTCCTTCGGTTCTTTGGCACGTTTGATGATTCTCACTCACCTCTGCCTGTTGCAGGCAGGCAGAGCTCACAGGGTATTTAAATCTGTGCCTAGGAGACCTGCCTGCCTGCTGCTCTGTCCCATGTTGTCCATGTCCTTCCATTTCTAGGATCCTCTAAGTTCCCTTCCCAGCACCTTTTAGAGGCAGTTCTTCTGGAGTTTTCCTAGCTTAGTTTTCCAAGTTTTTGACTAGATAGATTTTATCGAAAATAAATACAGTTCCTGTATTGTTAAACATTCATATTAGTTCCTTTTCCTCACAGACAGTAAGATCCATTCGGTACAAAAATAGCCAGTTGTGCCAGCAGCCTACAGAAGAGAAGAGTGTTAACAGTCCAGCAGTGTCAGCCTTGCTGTCTGAACAGCAAGGAGAGAAAGGAAGTCCTTGCCCCATGAAGCCGACCACATCTCTCCCTGGTAAGAAAGTCACTAGGAAGTAAGAGCCAACAGAGAGTAGTGAGAGGGTTCTTATTGGGATGAATCAAGCAGGGTTCAAGAGGGGGCTAAGTCCAGAAAATGGCCATTGAATAATGAAACGGGTAGTGACCGTTGAAATACATTTGGAAGGTTTATACATGCATCATCTTGTCTTCTCTGTCCTTTTGTTTATTGTGTGATCTTAAATAGGTACCATGTCCTGGGTTTGCTTTCTGAAAATAATGCCAACGTAAAATAGTATCTCATTAACATTATCATTTGGAAACTCCATGTTTATTTTCAGATTTCAGTTTCTGTTTGCAGAATACTGTATATTTTCTCTCATTGATGTAAAAAAACAAAAACAAAAGACAAAAAATAAGTAGCTCTGTAGGAAGACTGGTCTCGTCTCAGATTGAGATCTCAACTCTAACACAGAAGTAAAGTGATTTGCAGCTTGAATCTATTAGAAAAATTGAGAACAGAATGCAAGACTTAAAGTTGTTTTATACTGTTCTGTCCTTTTCGACCTATCTTGACTGAATGAGGAAAGGGGAGCACTTGAGTTAAGTTTACTTGTGTTAGAAATTATGATGGCCATTAGAGACAGCATTGCCTGTAGGGATAGCACTTGGTCTGAGGGAATGAGGATCATAGACATGCAGTCCAGTTCTGACTCTCGAAGCCTGGTTCAAAGTTCTTCACCCTTGAAACCTCAGTTTCTTCCTCTTTAAAACAAGTCAAGCATTATGCTAAGCCCTGACTGAGGTAGCAAATGGTAGGTGCCCCAAAGTCGTGGTGAGGAACCAATGACAAGAACCAAGAAAGGAAGGACTTAGTAAATATTAGCTGCTATGATTATTATTTAAATACCAAATTATATTTCAGAATTCTTTTCCAGTATTTATCTTACCTCACCAGGCATCTTTGGAAAACTCCTTACTCCGTTAGACTTCATTTTTATAGAGAAAAGAAATTTTCTATCAACTTCATTTTTTATACTTTTTAATATAGCATGTTATATGAATAACATCAATCACACTTCTTGTAGCCCTCTATAAATATTATAAATCTTATTCTTTGGATGAAATTTACCACTCACATAGAAATTCGAGTATTGAAATAGGAATGAACACCTATTTTCTGTAAAGGACTAAGTTGTATTTTTATATAGCCTGAAATTACTTCAAAATGATATCATTATGGTGATAGATATATTTATTGTATTATTTCAATCAATATTGTACTTTTTGTTCTGGCTTTTGTTCTTTGATATGGGGATGTACCAGCCAAGCTACCTATTCCATATCCACATCCCCCTGAAGAATCATCAGATAAGGGTAGCAACCGAAGAAGACTCCGGCTAAAGAGCAGCAGCGGAGACAGGACAGAGGCGCACTGTGGTACGGACTGCACGATTTCAATCCTATCTCAAATCAGTGTTTTATTCAGGGCAGTAGGATCTCTCTGTAGGTTATAAATTTCAAAGGATTATCAGGCAATTCATTTAAAATATAAATGTCTGTTCTGCAGGGATTATGGAAATCAAATGTTCTGCAGAATTATTGCTCCAGAGTCTATCCTAACAGGGAAGAGCAGGACTCAATAGACAGCCACACAGAAATGCCAGACCCCTCCCTTTACTCTCAGGCTGCAGACAGCTTAAACTGCTGCTTCTGTTGTTCTTTAAAAGGACCCAAATGTGACAAAGGAAATTCCTGCCTCAAGCCTTTACCCAAATCGAACTTTATTATCGTTTTTCAGATTTAATGTATAGCTTTTCTCTTAAAGCAGGCTATTTCAGAACCCTTGTTACACTGCTGTAGCTCCCTACGATGCAGTTTCAAACATTAAACACTTCCACACCTAAGCATTAGAGAAATGTAAGTCACTGATAAAGCTATCCCTTTAAAGATAGGATTGGAGGCATGTTTATGTAGATTTATAGACATATATGAGTCTATCTTGAATACAGCCCAGGGATATCATGAATAGATCTGTTAGCACGATTTCCCTAAATTTTAAGATTCAATCTGCCAGCTTTTATGTTATTTTTATTAAGGGCAGGTAGATGAACTAATTTTGTGGTAATGCTCACATCTATCTTTTTAGAGTGATAAGGGAAAGAGCTTATTTTAAAAGAATTATAATGTAATTCTTCTATGAAATCCAAGAAAAATATAAGATCCCTGTAAAATTATATGGGTTTTGAAATTCTTTATATTATATAACTATAAAAGTTAAATCTAAAATGTTCCTGTGCAAATATCAAAGTAGTTTAAGGTAAAACTCTGCAAAAATACAACAGAATTTATCATAAAACATTCAACTATTTTTTAAAATGCTCATTAACTATAGTGATACTCATTTGCTTTTAAATAACTGAATAAAAAATATACACAATTAGTACCACCATTCAAAACCAACTCTTTATACATATTAATAAAATGATAGAGTGGAAATATCTCTTTCAATAAAGGTAGCAGCTCCTCAAGAAATAACAGGAGTGAAGAAGATGTCGTCATGGCCCTCAACAGTATCTCACAGCTGAGGACAGAGCCAGTGAGAGCCAGCACCCCGGAACCCCCGGCTCCTCAACAACCAGGTTGGCATCCGCAGTAGTCACAAAAACATAATTATGCCAAATATTACTAGAAATTTTGGTGAGTTCTACCATCATTGTCACCTGTTACCCGGGAAACTGGAGTTCCCTCTTGAGGTTCATCATTCTGTTAATAAAAGGATTTAAGAACATGCTCAATTGGAAACTTAGAAACAGTTTAGAGTTTGAAAGAAAAGCTGCAAGACAGTCAAGATGTAAATCTCAGCAGCTTTTCTGTGGAGGAGAATTAAAGAGAAAGAAGAAAGCTGTAATGTTTGAGTTAAGCCACCATGAAGGTCACGAAAGAGGACCGGGCAGTCTGGAAGTGTTTGGGAGTGGGCATTCTGAGAAGGAAAAATACATTATCTCGTTAAACCCTTAATTACTCCACTTGTCCTTAGCACAGTTTAAGTTAGACTTGTCTCCCAAGGGGTGGGTGGTCCTGCCTTCCTGGGAGTTGGTCCCTTAGCCAGACGAATGACCTGCCATGTGGCTTGACTCTTTTATATTATGGGTAGCTTCCAATGTGTCCCTAGTATGTCTCTACAGAGCCCTTGATTTAGACTTCTATAGCCCAAATATTTCAAACACAGTCATTTCAAAAGATGGTGATACAATTATTTGTTGAAATTCATCGTATTTTGTAAGTCTTCCTTTTACCCTCAATTTTACATCCAACTTAAATGGATGAAAGAATATTCTAGTACCCCCGCTGTCCCATTCAGAAATGAAACTTTAAAACATTAAGCCTTGCCCTTACCCGACCTCCCTCAGGCCCCTCCTCCAGTGTCCTCTTCTCTACCCTCAGTGTAAATGCAGAGCAGAGCACAAGCGCATCAACATATCCTGCCTAGCAGGTGTCTGCTACTTTTACAAAGGCAAATTGTTTTTGAGCAAGGGAAAAAGGAAAATAAATGAAAATTGTTTGTAGTTTGTCAGTCTTATTTATGCAGTGCTGAAACCTTCATTAAAATGTTAGGCGCAATTAGTGTCTCTAGCATAAATCTGACTGTGAGGAAAAACTAATTAGATGTTTAGGTGATCATTCTTGCATTTATCTTGTTTGCTGCAATATTGTGATTACAGAGTAATTTACATATTTCTCTAAGAAAACACACCAAATTATTCATTACAATTGATATGGAAATACTTGAGGTAAAAATTCAGATTCCAGAAAAGCTTGTGGTAGTAAGATATTTAGTATTATGTCTGTGTAAAGCAGTCCTCTTACCCTGACTTTTTGACAGTTAATAATGTTTGGCACATAGGTCATGAAAATTTGTCTAATTGAACAATGAAGATTCCCAGAATCCTCTCTGCTCCTTTGCTTCGCAGGCCCATGTACATAACAGCACATTGGCTTTTATGACCACTTTCAGCCTTAGGCTCTGCCCATGAAAGTTTTATAAAACAACAGCTGTATATGTATATAAACCAGGCATACAAATCAAACATCTGTGATAATAAAATTTCAGAAGAAATTAATTTCAAATGATTACTTGCAATATATATATATATATATATATATATATATATATAGAGAGAGAGAGAGAGAGAGAGAGAGAGAGAGAGAGAATATATATATTGTCAATGCTGATATTTTTGTATTTATCATTGTCAATGCTGCAAGTGGTATTTCACCTAGATACATAGTATTTATAGTAAGAACAGACAAAGTGCGGTGCAAATGGAGGACAACACAGGCTGTATTTCCAGGAAAGCTTGCAGAAGGGGCCCCTAGCATAAGACTCAGACCCTGGCCTGGGCCACATGCTTACAGGACAGAACAAGGAAAGGGGGAGGGGATGGAACTCTTTCTCTCTCAGCCTACAGGGAGCCAGGCAAGCAGGGTGTCTGCTGGGATGAAGAATGCCAGGTCAGTTGCTTCTGGGATCAGTAGGTCAGGGAAACAAGAATCCTCAAAAACAACCTGAAAATGAGTAACTCTCATTCTGGGAGTTGTGGCTGTTTAACCAAAAGAAGACACTTTAGGGGTGCACTGCCGGGGAGAGAGCGGACTGGAGAGGGGACCCGCAGCTGGACCCGATCGTCCTG
>NC_034597.1:787362-796137 GCF_900095145.1 Mus pahari | reverse complement strand
AGAGAGAGAGAGAGAGAGAGAGAGAGAGAGAGAGAGAGAGAGAGAGAGAGAACAAGGAAGAGAAGGGGAAGAAGAGAAGAAAGAACAGAAAACTCTGTATGTAAAAAGACTACAACTCCCAGCAGCCTCAGACCCAAGCCGGGGTTTCAGACAGTGTCTGTGGTGTGATGATGGTGGTGTGGTGAGCTTGGTGTGCATCCAGCTGCAGTACAGTAGCACTGTGGGGACCACTGTCAGGAACACCTGCGATCTGCTGTGCATTGTATTTTGAACTAGTTTGTGACTGTTGCATATTCAGAATCTTTTTACTGTTAGCAATTTTTTTTTTTTTTTGCAACTTAAAAGCTAATTTATACAATTGAGGGTGGAAAACACTGCTTCATAGCACTCAGTAGGTTTATAAAGCCCCACTATGTGCCTAGACTCATTTGGAAGGGTTTTCCACCCAATAGTCACCTTGTCCACTGCACTTGCCCACACTGGCTCAGACCACATGTGCCACCGGGCAGGTGGTGGGGAGATCAAGCAGATCCAGCCTGCTGTGGCCATGGACCTGAAAAGATGTCTCTCTCTAGCATATTTTATCAACCCCTTTAGCACCCAGTTATTTTGTGCACAGTGGTCCATGGTAAGTACCTGGTGCACACAGTTTTGAACTATTCTCCATTTGTGCCATAAATGTTTTTGTACGAAGTTTCTGAACCTTTCTTTTAGAGTGTAGACTTTATAGTAGACAAATCTTACATGTCCCATGTTTCATTATGTGTTTCATTGTGGTCATAACTAATAGATTAAAGCGTCAGGCATAAATCACTCCATCCACTGCATGGCTGTGCAGAATAGGTTAAAGCTGAAACAATACATGGAGAAAAGTGCATTCAAGGAAAAGGGCTAAGTAGGGAAACACTCAATTCTTCCCGCAGTCTTTCTAAAGGAAGGAAGCAAGCATTGCCTTTAATTGCATTTCTTATAAACACTGTCCTCTCACACTGCCTACCTCGTAGTTATAAAATCTACTTCAGTGTGATAGAAAAGATGAACATTTTTTAAACAGTTGATAATTTTTTTCTTGCCAGTCATGTACAGAATTTTAAAGAAAACAAATAAGAGCAAAACATGATACCAAAGTACCTTCTAAAATTAAATATTCAGTCGTATTTCAAATAACAGTATGTCTGTGGATTTAGAGTTGTTTGCAGTATCTGCTCAGTTTAGTCTGAGAATTATTTCAATCAACAAGAGGCAGAGAAACAGACTGTCAGTCATCCTTCCATGTTCTCCTTGATGTGTAACTCACACAATGACCAGATGGTCTGTTTTAAAAACCTTGCTATGTACTGTACTCTGTCTTCTAAAAAGGGAGGTATTAGTAACTCAAATCCTTTTAAATTTGGACAACTTCCCTCACTGGATGTCAAATTAATGAGGTTGTGCTATAAAGAACTTGCTGCAAGACAGGTGATAATTATTTCAGACTTACAAATTTCCTGGCCAGGGTTTCAACTCCAATGGAGAGGAAGTGTAAATGAGTTGCCTGTGGCTGTGGGCACTGTTCTGTGGATAACTGCTTAGCAAGACACAAGATGGTGGAAAAATTGTCTCCCCTGGCTTCTGCCTCATTTGATAAACCTCTGTCTCAACAAACAATGTTACCTAAGCACCTGCTAAAAGAACACTAAATGGACCCCCTCTATTGTTCTCATCTTTCCCTATGTCAGATGAGTGGATATTTCCTGAGAGCGGTGGCCTGACCTCAGACCCAGCGTGGAGCAGTCCGCCTTTGCTCCTAGATGAAGACTCCCACACTGCCTCGAACCTGTGGCTAGAAACCAGCAAGGACAGTGAACCTGACCAGGCAGAGGAAACCCGGAGGGCTCCCAAGGACATTTTTACCTTTTCATCTAGACCAAGATCAGCGCCTCATGGGAAGAGTCATGATATGTCCCCCAAGGGATGCCCATTTATTCTGGACACACAAGAGGACAGCCAAGTGACCAAGGAAGACCCTGAGTTGGAAGGCGGCTTTTATGGCAGTGACAGCAGCGAAGAGGTATACAACTTGATGAGGAAAATAGGCTTAAAATGTTGTCCCATTCCTGCCAGTGAGCATTAAACATGTCGGGATGAAAGAGGGGAATCAATTGCTATTTATAAAAACGCAGCAGATTGCTGTGTCAGTCAACAGTCCCATCCGGTTGTTATGGTAACTCAAAATTTGTGGATTTTTTTTTAAATTATTAACAGCCAATTTCATGTTTAATTATGGAAGCCAGTTTTTCAGTTGTTTATATTTTTTCATTTTAAACTTTGCCTCACAGAATCAGAAATAATTTATAGTTGAGTACATGATAGCAAGACCACTGTAAAGCTGACAACCCCGTGTCAGGGTCTGCGGGGAGGCTGTGCTGTGGTTGCTAAGCATTTGGAGTTGACACATTGCTGGCTCCTTCTTCCCTGCCATCTTCTCACCTTAGACCTATTAGGACTCGTTATTTTCCATATGGTCTCAGAATTGCAAGAGTTGTGCCAATTAAAGTTTAGATAATGAATCATGAATTAGAACTGGGACTCTCCTTACAGAGGTGTTTGTCTGGAGTTGCTTAGAATATAAATATGTTGTAAAGTAGTGAACTGATAAAAAGTTTGCTTATAAATTTGTTGACACCAGAATTTGGCTTAGCAACACTTGTTTAAAAGCTGAATAGTATGGCTTCATGTCTATGCAGAGTGAATTTGAGAAGGGTATGTTTCATCAGTGTGTGTGTATTTGTAGTCCCTGTGTGTTGGGTGCACTTGTGTCCATGCGTGTGGAGACCTCGGGTGTCATTCCACCTTTTCCTTCCTGAGGGATGGCCTCACACTTCCCTGGGGCTCACTAAGTAGGCTAGTGCTGGCAGGCCTGTCTGCACCTTCCTGGGAGCTGCCTCACCCAGCTTCTTAAGTGAGTTCTAGGGCACAAATCCAGGTCTTGCTGCTTGTCACACAAGTACTTTACCCATCTCTCCAGCCTCATAAATACATTTATCTTTATTCTTAACGATGGTCATTTGTATGTGCTGGAGAAACATATTTTAAAAGCACTGTAGCCAAGTTAAAGTTCAAGAAAAGATGTGCAAACACTATGATAAAGAAATAAGTAGAAAACCTCTGATGTGTACTTATAAACTTGAATAAGTATAGCACATGAGAATTCCCTGTGGACTGTGCATTGTCGATTAGGTCCTCACCTCCATCATCAGAGCCAGCTGAAACTATGGGGGCATAGCTTACAGCTTTAGCAGAAATTATGGGGTTTATGCCATTTAGTGAATTTTATCATAAAAATATATGAGGATCCTTTCTATATAATATTCTGGGTTCTGTGTGGGCTGAAATAACACCTGATGCCAAACATGTTCATTTCATGCCACTGTGTTAAATGTTGGTATTAGACACACCTAAGTCTTTTGACCCTGAAATTATTAAGCTGTAAAAATTAGAAAATAGACTTCTATCTTCTGCACCTAGTAGGGTCTCCATCTCTCATCATCACCTCTAAGGTATGACTTGAACCAGCTGGTCAGTCAATTCAAAGCACTCCATACCTACAAGGGATGGGCTATGTCTTTCCAAGGGGCACACAGCACCGTCTTTCTTACTAGTATCTAGAAGACTTACCTTAATACTGGGAATTCCCTGGCGGATGAGAAATAGCAATGAGAGTGGTTTTCTTAGGAAGTGCCGTGGAAAGAGCTCGTCATGAGGAACTTAGCTCCTCTGTTTGGATGACACATAAACCTCAAGCAATCAAGTTCTCTGAGGAAGTGAAGACTTTCAGCTCTGTGTGTTTGAATTTGATATTGCTTTATGTACTTTCTTTTTCTGTTATCTCTTCTGCTCCTGATACCATTCAATGTTTAGTATACAAAAGGTATTTATTAATAACTATGAAATGGAAGTAATTCATCATGCATCCCCCCACCCCCCGCACCCCAAGCTCTGACTGCATAGCAATCTGCTCACACTGTGCCAGGCCTGTCTGTGTGGCCAGTAGCATATGGCTTGAGTCTGTGGTGGGACTGTGTCACTGCTAACACCTGCCTGGCACACTATTGGTCAGTTTCTTAGGAGTGCCATCAGGGTAGGGACAGAAGCCTTGCCATATAGTATGGAGTCAGAGATATAAACAATATACAAACCAAGATAGTAAACTGTTAAAAAATTAAAAACTGGACTACATTTCTTTACATAAGTATAATTACAAAATTGATTAACTTTTTTGTTTGGATGTGTTGCTTGGAGGGTGTCGTATTTTCTTGTAGAATAACTTCCCTTATTTATTTATTTATCTATTTATGTATTTATAGTATAGGCCATAAGATATTGAATTATATTTTTCAGTGTCTATTTTATGTACACCTCCAAGTTTTAAGGATTACTTTAGATAACACGTTAATGTGAGTTACATTGCTCAAGAACGTTATATCCTTAGAATAGCATCTAGATAAAAACATTAATATTTTATTATATGAACGGGTGGTGGTTATATTACTTAGATACTTGAAATGTATACCCAATAATTGAAATACTTTATGTAATATGTGAAAAGTGAGTGATATTTAAAGATAAATTTATTCAAATACAGTAACATATACACCAGGTAGAATCACATTATATTATTATTATAAAAGAAAAGTATACTTTTACAGTAAAGACTAATTAAAGTAAGGTTCCAGTGATATATTGTCTTTATCATTTAAGGTGCTGCTAGCTTAATTAATTAACTCACATCGGAGATCACACTGGGAAAGCCACACTTAACAGTGTGAGTTTTTAGAATATCTCTCATACTCTCTGCTTGGTATATGTTTTATTCCCCAGGCTGTCGTGTATACTGATATGCTAGTGCTCAATTAATTTGAAGTTGTACCTTTTATTTGAAAAGCACATTTCAGAAATATATTTCATGACGAGCTATAAAATTGAAACTGCCATGTAAAATTAGGAAAGCTGTTAAAACAAAGGGCTTGTCGCATTGTCACAGCATCTGAAAGACCATTTGGCATTTCCTCATTATTCCCAACATGGCTAGTAGATGCACCTGGCTTGCACGTTGAACTAGGTTTAAATTAATGTTTCATTATTCCTCTAATTTAATTTTATCTAGACCTATAGTACTGTCACTTTCCAATACCCCAGCTATGACTGTGGAGCACATACTGATGTTGATGGCTTCAAAGCCACATCCTCACCCTGTGCAATTCAGATTGCAACATTTACCCCCTGGAATATCCATTTGGGACACAAATAAATGTCAACTGGCTCCCTGTCACATTGAGATTCGGTGGTAAATCTTTGATATCGTCTTTTCATCCACTGTATAGAAGCCTGCAAGGAACAAATGTATAAACATCAGTGTTAAACCTGAATTTGTTCTTTCCTGATATTGGGACTTTCGAGGGTTTTGTTTTTGTTTTCGTTTTTTACATTTGATAATTTAGTTATTTCCCTTCCTGCTGTCTCCTCATTGAATAAATTTCTGGGTTATGCTATAAGTTACTCACCTCTACATTCCTTTGATTAGCTCATTCACACATCATAATGAAATGAATCTTTGATCCACACGTGACATTTTGTTTCTGTGTAGTCTTTGAAAACTTTTAAATGTCAGGATATGCAGTACGAAAACAGAAGGACTTCTTAATATATTACCTCACATTTTTTCCTGTACTACAATGTAATGTACTCTCCAGAATAACCTGCCAGACAAATCTAATATTTATTCTGTACGAATAATCCTTTTGGCCTGTTTATATCTTTATTATTACTGAGGCACTTCTGAAAAAGCCAAAGTCCTCTTTACCCCTTCTACTAGACTGTGAGTTGTTGTCTAGGAGGAAAAGAAAGCATAAATCAGTTCTGTGCTTACAAGCCAAATTTCTACCATTTTTGGTAAGAGATATATACATCTTTGCAGATCAATGTTTGGTTTTAGATGGGACTTTCAGTAAGAACTCTTTAAAGTGTTGTGAGTTAAAAAAAAAAACTATCAAATCTACCTTGTTGGAAAATGTGCTTTGTTTTGAACAACTATAAGAACCTTATTACTTATCCAATGGATATTTAGTTCTACTTTCCTATCCCATACAGTCACTGCCTCCCAGAACGATCACAATCCTGTAACAGAAATCACTGGCTTAACCCAGTGTCAGACAGGATGAAGGTTAGGTGCTTGCTAAGGACCTCCCTGCTTTCCTCTCGCTTTTGTGTACACACCAGTAAAAAGAAGCCTAAGACACTATGTCATCTACAGAGAGCTATATTATTACTTTGAGAGTTTCCTGTAGTAGCCAAGAAGTAGAAATACTGTTTGGAAATAGTTGTTATGACATCATTTAAGATACGTTGGAATGGCCAATCTTGTTACCATGAAAGAAGAAGTTAAGTTTTCGTTTTGGAGACTATATAGCTATGCCCTTTCTTCAACAACATAAGCCGGGCGTGGTGGCACACGCCTTTAATCCCAGCACTCAGGAGGCAGAGGCAGGCAGATTTCTGAGTTCGAGGACAGCCTGGTCTACAAAATGAGTTCCAGGACAGCCAGGGCTATACAGAGAAATCCTGTCTCGAAAAACAAACAAACAACAACGAAAAAAAAAAAGAAAACAATATAAGCATTCTCTCTACTATCTCAGCTGCTCGCCAACCCTGTTGTCTAGCTGAAAGGGGTTGTCAATTACCATATTTAAAATAGTGGCCAAAATGAAAACTTCCACTGGCCAGATTGCTGTTCAAGTTTGCCATTAAAGGTGAACTTGAAATATTCCAGATGCATTTTGTTTCAGAACTGTTAAGGATGTTATAGAAATCTTTTCTTTAGATAAATATGATCATCCTGTTTTACAAAAGCTAGAATGAGTTCTGTCCTAACTCATTCAACATGAACATTGTGATTCAAAGAGCCTGGGTCCCATCTGCTCTGAGTCAGTGGCCCTCAAGAGTCATTAAAATTATCTTTCTCAAAATTACAGCTCAGCAAGAGACATCCATTCTGTGCATCCAGAAATGATTGTCCAAACGCCCATCTGCATGGCCTTCTAAGAAATGTAGCTTGACAAAGGAAGTGCAGGCTCCTCCGGGAAATCATCCTCTTTAGCATACATATGCTGTGCTACAGTTAATCAGGCACAGTCTATTGATGTCCCCAGTACTGGGGCATGACTGAATATTTAACAAACAAATGTTTCTGTGCCCAATAGACAAACAGTTCAAGAGATGTGTGTGTGTGTGAGTGTGTGTGTGTGTGTGTGTGTGTGTGTGTGTGTGTGTGTGTGTGTGTGTGTGTGGAGAGAGAGAGAGAGAGAGAGAGAGAGAGAGAGAGAGAGAGAGAGAAAGTTAAATCAAAAGCATTTTGTATTAGTTCTTCTGAGAAGCCGATGAACAGATGCCTAGAATATGAAAATGAACCTCTTTGCTACCTCTGACAAAATCCGTTCAACTGCTGTGTGGGTTTTCAGTAGTTCCATGACCAACCAAAGGGAGAATGAAGCTGTTCAGTTCATTATTAGGAAGCTAACTTCTCATGTGTGTAACAAATAAATAAAGCTAACAGAAATTCTTAAACAAGTTGAACCCAAATGCATTCCATATGTGAGATCAATGAACATCTCTAATTTATAAAAGGGGCAGAATCATTGCTGAAGAACTAGATGCTCTCTGTCCTCTCCATAGAGAAGACTGGAGAACTTTTCTCTCAATGAGAAGCTGAGCCAGTGGTAAATAGTAATTAAACTTAGTCTCCTTTATCATCTCAACCATCTTCATTCCGTTTCTGAATCTAGTATAAACTCCACTTAGTGATCCTGGGGCAGCCAATGGCAGCATAGCTGTGGGTTTCCTGTGCAGAGCCCAGAAGCACATGAGCATGGAAATATATGCACTGGAGTATACATCTTCCTCCTGGCTGATCTCCAAACCAGGATACAACTTAAGAAATATGTGAGCTGAATGCCAAGATCCATGCACATGTGCAATTTCATGTTTATCAACTCTGCTGCTGCCAAGCACAAAGAAAAGTGGTCCTGTGGAAACAACTGGAATCAAGAAAAGGCTGCGCCTTGATGCGCTGTGGATGGAGAGAGACCTCTTACAAAGTGAGCTCGCATATGCAGGGCCTTCGAAATGAAGCAGCCCACGTCTGGGTCAGTATCCGTCTTCACAGGAGGGTGTCTGTGCCCCCCGCCCCCGAGGGCCTTCCTGGCTGCCCCTGGCTTGTGGGTGACATTGCTTTCCCTACTCTTCTGTCCCAGGCGTTACGGGCTTTAAATTCCACTGAACTGACAAAAGAATAGAAACCCTGTGCGGGTTAGTGGTGTGTCATGTGACACTTCCGCACATACTTACACCTTGTTCTTTAACTCAAGCTAAGCTTATCTTCTCCACCTAATTTATTTATGGCAAAGACTGCTTAAATCCTTATGTCTGGGTTTCCAAAATACACAGTCTACTCTTGGTATTCATAATTATCCTGTGATGCTGTAGCACAAGAATTAGACTCTTCTGACTAATTCAGTACCCTTGCTCTGTGTGGCTTTCTTACCCATGTGTATTCCTATAGAGCTTTAAAAAAAAAAAAAAAAGCTGCTTATGACTTGTAGCAGAAGCCTACTAAGTACTGAATTACTGAATTAGTGCCAATTGATTGCAAAGGCTCATAAATCCTGCCTTTGACCTATAGACATGTATACAATGGCTTTCATTTCAGTGTTTATACTAGTGTACATACTTAACCTACAC
>NC_034597.1:785514-787142 GCF_900095145.1 Mus pahari | reverse complement strand
GAGGGAGGGAGGGGGAAGGGAGGGAGGGGGAAGGAAAGAGAGGGGAAGAATGGGAGGGGAAGGGAGAAGAAGGGGGAGGGGAGGGAATGGGAGGGGAGGCAAGATGGCTATGCTGAACCTACCAGGGCTGCCTTAGAGCTACCCCAGAGGTGCTTGCTCACTCTCCTATCTCCCTTCCCTTCTAGACAAGCCTAAACAGATCCCTTTTCTGTCTTTATGAAATGAAGTGTTAGCATTGCTCATTCACCAGTAACTGAGGAGACGGCCATTGCACTGGTGTCACTGGCACACCTTCGAGTTCTCTGTCCTAAGACAGGTTCTTCAGCAGTGTGAACATCCTCACAGCATCCAGTGTTAGGAAAGAGAAGCACACAGTGAGTGGCTGACATAGGACAGTAGTGCCTCCGGGGACTGTGGCAGGTACAGAAATAGCCACAGTATCACCAACCTTTCTTTACCATCTGTGGGACTCTAATCAAAGTTTGTAATTATTTGTAAAATTACATAAAGAAAAACGAGGCCTGATAAGTACCAGTAAGAAATGTCCCTAAGAAATAGACCCTGTGCAGTTGTCATACAGATCAGCAAGCTGTTCTTGGCAGATGCTTTCAGACCAAGCTTGATAGCACTGCTGTCTGCTAATCCCAACCTACTTCCCACATGCCTTCTTCCCACAGAAAGAAATGGCCATAAGGCAGCCCAGGGAGCCCCTGCTAGAGCTTTGCAGAGTGTTGGGTATGGCAGCCTCTGCTCTTAGCATTCTCATTCCAACACTGAAATCAGCCTGGCCTCTCCATCATCAACTCCTTGAAATTGGCACCTTTGCATGTACTACAAAATACAAGAGTCTGCTAATTGGCCCCCTTTCCTCTATACTGAACATGTTAGGATTAGAGCCTGGGCTCTGGGGGCCTCAACAAGCCAGGCTTACACACCTGTTCTAGAGAAGCCCAAGTAAGGCATGGTGAGAAGCAGAGAAAGGAGATGCAGTCTGTGTGACCACGCTGGGAAAAGGCACAAGAACAAAGACCCAGTGGTTTCCCCAAGCCCATCTTCAGGGCCCTAACAAGATGTTTACATTTAAATAGAGGGAGAAAGGTACACATAGCTACATAGTCCTGGTGGAAGCATGATGTGCCCGCCTTCAGTGTCTGAGATTCAGTCTCTAAAGGTGGCCTGACAAGGTGTCAGAATTGTCTGTCATCTCCTTCTCGGGGACAAGCACCTAGTTTTTTCCTTCCAGCATGAGATCCCTGGGGACCATTGCTTCAGTAGTCCAATGTCTAAAAGGAGAGCAGAAATGTCCCTCCTTAGGATATGCTCTCTCCTGCCAGGACAGTTACACTGTCTCAGCACTCCACAAACTGTGCCACGCCTGCCATTCTGTGTCATTGTGATGATACTCCATTTCAAATCACATAGTTCTTTGTTTCCTTCTAAATAAACTCTCCAGATGGCAGAGCCTTAGTCTACCATTATGTTCCTGCCAACCACATTGCCTAGCATAAGACTCTACACATGATCACGGAGAAAGGAAGTGTGGAAAGCAGTAACAGACTCCTAATGAAAAGCTCTGCCGCCGGGCAGGGGTGGTGCACGCCTTTAATCCCAGCACTCGGGAGGCAGAG
>NC_034597.1:774735-785404 GCF_900095145.1 Mus pahari | reverse complement strand
CAGAGTGAGTTCCAGGACAGCCAGGCTATACAGAGAAACCCTGTCTCGAAAAACCAAAAAAAAAAAAAAGAAAAAAAGAAAAAAAAGAAAAGAAAGGGAAGGAGGGAGGGAGGAAAGGAAAAGGGAAAAGGAAAAGGAAAGAAGAGAAGAGAAGAGAAAAGAAAAGAAAAGAAAAAAAAAAGAAAAGAAAAGAAACGAAACGAAAAGAAAAGAAAAGAAAAGAAAAGAAAAGAAAAGAAAAGAAAAAGCTCTGCTAAGTCTCTGCCCATCCTATGTTCAGATTAGAACACACTTCCTCACCATCGTGTGGGCTTCATTATCAAGAGGAAATTTCACCTTCCTGAAGGGATCATTATTATTGAACATATATGAAACTAAACAGTCCAGCATTAACATGAAATATTTTGTTTTAAGATACCAAACTTTGGAAATAACTGTAAATTTGGTTCTGTGTGGCTGTGTGGATGGTCGAGGCATGGCTTGCTGAGGCTGTGTATATTTTGTGTTAGGGCATGGGTCTTCAGACACTACCTGCTGCCTTTTAAATGCGCTATGATTTTATCTGTCCCCTGATACAAACTTTTTTAACACTCATTTCCTCACTGTACGTGAACATTAGTGAGTCAAACTAGAAAAATCAACCATAAAGTACATACAATGATATAGTTCTTTCCTTAGATATTACAACATAGCAGGAAATTTATATGATGTAATATATAATGTTGTATAGCATGGAAATAGCACCATATTGCTCCCTTCTAACACTAATTCTTTCCATGGGCATTGATTTTAGGTATAGAATTGTCTTCTCTCAGCTCTTTCCTATGGATAAATCACAGAACTATATATGTGAAATTCTCCTTGCATTCACTTTCAGCCTTCCAAGCAATTATATTGACGAGGACGTTGATCTTCTCTGGAAAAAATAAACTTTCCATTGAAATGTTCATGTAAGAAAAACACGTTATAAAACACATTTTATTATCTACTGCTCTTAAACAATAAAACTGCCTGACAGCAGTCAAAAACGCCCCCTAAGCCCACATTTTCTTAGAATACCATTTCTTCATTTAAATAAGCTAAATGCCTTAAGCTTAACTTCTCTCTCCTCCTACAGTTAGCTTTGCATGTAGACAAAGTGCACCATTCTTAGATGCTGTCAGTAATTTGTGGATCTTGTTTTAGATAGTCTTTAAAGCAACTATGTGGATATTTTTTTAAATGTTCTCTGATTACTTACTTGGGGGTAGAAAAGCATGCCTGATCCAATCTACTTAGAATATGGAAAGGCATTTTAGCAAATGATTAGTACCTATTTATAATTTGTATAGCTATTTTAGCTGCTCAAGCTTTTCTCTTTATATTAAAATAAAAGTATCTTATTCATAGAGTGTATTAACTTGTTAAAAACTTGTACTTGATATCTTATTCACAAGTTCCTATCCAAAGTGATTCCAGTGTATTCCTCAACATGGGATAACCACAGTACCCAGGGTTCTCTAATCCCAAGTACATTTGCACTAGCCCCTACAAAGCAGGACAAGCAGATGGGAGGGTTGTAAAAAGGGCCTCCCTGGAAGTAGGAGCTCCAGAAAGCAAGAACCCCTCAGTGAGGCAAACAGATAGAAATAACTTTAAAACTAACATGCTGCTCAAGGCTCTGGAGAGGAAAATAACCCATCTAATGTATCTATAAAGATCAGTTTATTAGATAGCTTACAGAATCAGAGGCTTCAAAGCCCACAGTGGCCATCTGTGCTTGGATAGCTTGAGGAACCTGTAGCTGCTCCTGCCAGGCAGCTGGAAGCCCCAGAAGGACCAGTGACACAACCCAGCCCAGGAGAGACCAGTGACACGACCCAACCCAGGTGGGACCAGTGACACGACCCAGCCCAGGAGGGACCAGTGACACAACCCAGCCCAGGAGGGACCAATGACACAACCCAGCCCAGGGCTGGAGGCCTACAACCACTGCTGCTCTGTAGGACCACATCTGGTTGGGTAACGTGACTCACATTTGGCGTGGCGTTTCCCTTCAGTCCCTGACCCAAGTGTAGAGCTTTTCTGGAAACACTGTTACAGACACACCTAGAAAGTGCGCTTTCACAATTTTCTAGGCATCTCTCAGTCCAGTTGAGTTGATAGCCAAGATAAACTCCACAAATGGATTGGCACGTCTCATACTTTTCTAGCCCTAAACAAAAGAAGGTATTCTTAGGAAACCCCACCCCCCTGGCCAAAGCAGAGGAATGTACCATCCTATCACATGCTAGCGTCAGCAAGCAAAACTCTCCTAAGAGAGGTCAGGGAGGAAAGCTGAAATGGATTCTAGAAGGGTCTGCATGTGGCTTGGTTGTGGTTTCCGGGTGGGGGGGACTTCCTGCTAGGCTGTGCTGGGCCATTACAACGGTACTTATTTTTCATCGTTTGAGTGATCAGTAATGCATTTTCTTTCCCATTCAGATGTTTTAGTTCATTTACAACAGCTGTTAAAGAATATGCTGCACATCCCAGGAATAATAGAATGCCTCATGCTTTTAATGAGAAAGATAATTATGTGGTTTTTCATCATAATAGTTATTTTTATTTCCCAGTTACTTCCTATAATTTGAGTGATCATTGTCTGCAAATTATAAATGAGGACCTTATTTTTTGAGCCAAAAGCTTGCCAGTTAAATTGACAGATTTTCAATAATAATCTACATTAGGAACCATAAAGGCATCAT
Organism: Mus pahari; assembly: GCF_900095145.1. Taxonomy (NCBI): domain Eukaryota; kingdom Metazoa; phylum Chordata; class Mammalia; order Rodentia; family Muridae; genus Mus; species Mus pahari. Next base: position 782,678 of record NC_034597.1, on the reverse strand, counting down.
TACTCTCTTCATCTTCTGGTCTGTGCAGCAGTTTCACAAATAGTAAATGATATAAGTGAAAGTTAAGAGTAGAGCCTTGTCCTCGGCTAAATCTCAGAACTGGTCGTATGGCTGCATGTGTGGCCCTCCGTGTGGCTGGCAGCATGCGTGGCCCTCCATGTGGCTGGCTGCATGTACGGCCCTCTGTGTGGCTGGCTGCATGCGTGACCCTCTGTGTGGCTGGCTGCATGCAGGGCCCTCCATGTGGCTGACTGCATGTGTGGCCCTGCGTGGCCCTCCGTGCGGCTGGCTGCATGCGTGACCCTCCATGTGGCTGACTGCATGCAGGGCCCTCCATGTGGCTGACTGCATGCATGGCCCTCTGTGTGGCTGACTGCATGTGTGGTTCTCCGTGTGGCTGGCTGCATGCGTGGCTGTCAGGTTGACTTTTCCCTTTCTGTGTTAGTATATTTCTTTCTCCACTTTCTCATAAACTACACACAGAAGCTAAAAAATAAACAAGATCTGCAGAACAAACCACACATATTACACTTTTTCCAAACATGAAAATGTTTATGTATCATGTCCAAAAAATGTTCTATATTTGTTACAGTAAAAAGCTTTGGCTCATTTGTGCTCTGAGTGTTTCAAAATAAGGAGCTACCTAGCACAAGCCATAGACAGCCACCTCTTTGTCATCAGTAAAGTAGACATGGCTGGTGTATCTGAGCACTTCTGTATGTGCCACATCCCACTGTACTAAGCTTTCATTTGATTTTCACAGAGGCTCCAAGAGTCAAGACTCTCATAGTGCCCACTGTCCAGAGGCTGGCACTCACATGTAAAAAGCCACACTGTCCAGGGGCAACAGCTGCTAGAGGTACAAGTTGAGCAGGCATTCTCTTGGTAACTCCAGAATCACAGTCCATGTGCAGCCTGCCATGAGAATTACTGTGCCACTTCTTCCTAAGGTTGGGTCTCTCTTCAAGCAATTCTCAGACAGAACACTGAAATCTGTGTTCATACAGAAAGAGCAAACCACTTGTTTTATGACAAGTTAGGGTGAGAGTTGTCTGTAGTTCTCTTCATGTTTTTAATTTATAAAATGTTAAAACAGTCCAAAAGACATTAATTGTCTAACCTTGTTGTACTTTTCTTTATTTGGTTCTACTAATGAATTGAAATGAATAGAATGGCTTTGTAGGTCATCCCACAATGCTGCTTCCCTTGACCATAGCAGAAGCAGGCCTCAGCAAGTCTTTATAGTCTAAACATCCCTGTTATTTTCCGCTGACTTCTTCACTATCACAGTTAAAGACAGTCTCAGTCTATGTATCCAAAAAGTAGCTTACTTCGTAAGTGGTTCTTTTTTTTTTTTTTCTCACAGAACTAAAATCAGAACCCAAAAGTAAGCTTGTAAAAGCACCAATAGATTTAAAAGTTCACCACCTCTCAGCAGGGTTCTGCATTGTACCAGGGAGTGTGAGCAAGAGTAAAGGAACCAAAGGATGGAGAGAAAGCTAGTGACACACTCGATACATAAGCTAGTGACACGCTCGGTACGCTCTCCACTCAAGCAGCACCTGAGTCAGAACAGTCCCCAGAGGCCCTTTGGATTATTTCAGATTTTTTTCTTTTTCACTTCTCCAAGTTCAAAGCCGGAGTTTCGTACGTCTTTTCTGTCCTAAAGCAAGCTTCTAAGTCACAATTCCACTTTCCAGCTGAGGAGCCAGACATAGCAAAGGCTCCAGAGGCATGGCACGGGGAGGAATGTAGTCTTCGGTGAGGAATAAGGTCATCAAGCTGTTGCTTTCCACTCATGCGAAGAAGTGTGGCCTCAGTGTCACAATTCAGAGGCTGGGCTGGAGGAGTGACTCAGCCACAGGGAGCTCAGGCTATTGCTGAAGACCAGGGTTCAGTCTCGGGGTTCCTCAAGCCTCCCTCAGTGTCTGCACTCATGTGCACATACCTACTGACACAGAATGGAAATTTTAAAGTAAGTAAGTGGTTTGAAAACTCATACTAATCCAGGTTTATCTGTGATAACCCATATAATCACTGAGATCCAAGGTTCCCATTTGTGTGACCGACCGTCTTTCATTAATAAGGCAGACAAAAGGTAACCTTGCCTCACTGAGGAGCAAAATTGCAGCAGGAACAGAGCATTCTTCCAAGATACACTTGAAGCACAAGTTCACATTCATTGTTGTTCAGTGGGTTCTAGATGTTTGCAACTAAGAACCTATGAAAGTTTCCTCAGATGCTGTGCCTTCTCCACAAAGGATTCCCCACACACACACCAAGAGACCAAGAGAAATGGCTTCTCCTCTCAATTTCACTACTTTATTAAGAGTGTTTTCACTCAACAAAATTTTTTTCTTTAAAATGTTTGATTCAGCATTTTTTTTAGTGTTTTATCAAGGTGTAGTCATCACTACTGTCATCCCAAAAGATGACGTCCCAACCAGTAGCCATTTCCATCACCCTCAACATGATCTGGACAGATGCTGGTCTCAGTGTCTTCTCTCTTCCTGTTCTGGACATTTCATACAATGGAGCCATCATATGTGACCTGTATCTGATTTCTTCTGTTGAATGCATTCTGTATAAGGATTCTCTAGTGGAACAGAACTGACAGAACACACACACATTATGTCTGTCTAGCAATGGAAAGCCCATGAATCTAGTTCTTTTTAGTTCACAAAGCTGGCGAATATGCTGGATGTCATCAGTATATGCTGAAATCCCAAAGAAGCAGGGTCTAATGCCAGCGAAGGAATGAATGACCTTGCCACTGAGAGTGAAGGCAAGCAAGGAGAGAAGAGCTTCTCTCTTCCGTGTGGTTTATTTAGGCTGCCACCCAGAGTGGCTCTGATTGGCTCTTCCCACTTCAAAAGATTGGAACTGAAGATGGGTCTTCCCACTTTAATGATTTACTTAAGGAGAATTCCTCACAGACATACCCAGCTGCTTGGGTTTTAAGTTCATTCCAGATATAGTCAAGTTGACAACCAAGAATGGCCATCACACTATACCTGAATCCTTTATATGACTATACCATATTTCCTTATTCATTTAACAGCTAGAGTTTGGACTGCTTCAATGTTTGGCTGTTACAAATGAGGACACTATACACTTTCGTGGCCAAGTTTTCCTGTGGGCATGTGTTTTCAGTATTCTTGAATACATGTCTAAAAGTAGGATCTTAAAGTCGTAGGAAACTCTGCTCACAACTTAGGAAGAGCTGCCAAACTCTGTCCCAAAGTATATACCCTGTTTTCCATTCCCGTAAGCAGCATCTGAAGGGTCCGATCTGTGCGTGTTCCAGTCAGCATCTCTTGTGGTCTGTCTTACAGTTAAGCCATCCTAGTCGCTGTGAGGTTGTAGCTCTGATTTTGGTTTGAATTTTTGTAATGACGCTTGATGTTGAACAGCTTGCTGTGCTTACTATCCGTTTCTATATCTCTTTGGGACGTGTGTCTATTCAAGCCCTTTGCCTGCTTTTAATTTACTTATCATTATTCATTTGTAAGAATTCTTAATAGAATTTGAGTGAAACCTGCTTACCAAATATATGGTTTAAAATATTTACTCCCACTCTGTGGGCTGCCTTTATGTTTCCTTATGGCGCCTTTTAAAGCATGGACATTTTAAATTTTGATGAACCTGCTATTTTCCTCTGGTGCTGCGCATTTGGTAATATATCTTCTAAAAAGCCAATGCTTGACCTAAGGCTACAAATATTTACACCGAATGTTTTTTTCTGTCACTTTTATAGTTCTGACTCTTGAACTATTTTTGTGGCCTATGTCAATACTTCGTATGGCACTGGGGGGCGGTCTACCTACGTTACTTAACATGGAAATCCAGTGGTCCAGCATAGTTATGAGAAGGGAATTTCTCCCAGTTTAATGATATGTGAGCTGTCTCTATCATCCTGACTCTGTGTGAGCTTTGGAATCAAGAAGCACACCTTCCCCGGTGGCACTGTCCTTCCCTTGCTGGACTAGCTAGGTCCCTTGCATTTGTGTATGAATTTGAGAATGTCAGTTTTGGCATAAAAGTCAGTTGAGATCTTGGTAGGGGTTTCCCTCTGTTACAGGCTTGCTGCCCAGGACAGGGCTAATGGGATAAGCTCTGGACCTTTGGAGGGTGGGCTGCTATTGGAAGCCCTCTGTCACAGGCACCAGACTTTGAATGGTATTGTGAGAAGCAAGTCTCATATTTTTCTTCTTTCCATATCTTGTTTCTCTTGCCTTATGCTGTAAGAGAACCTCCTCTACCACATGACTCCTGCCATGCATCTCTGGCACCCCACCAGAGGCCTAAAGCATTGGATCTGCCCCATCTTTAGCTAGAACTTCCAGAATCACCATCCACATAAACCTTTCCTGCTACGTTCATGATCTCCACCACAGCAGTGCATGAGGGGGAGCTGGCTAACAGGGATGACATCAGCGCTCCGGATCATTTTGTGAATATTACCATCTCATCCCCACTAAGCCTTCACACTCATAACGTATCTTTCTGTTTTTCAGTCTTTCGCATTTGGCATTCAGTGGTGCTTCATTGTTTTCATAGGCAAATTTAAGCTACTTTTGTTGAGTTACTCATAAATATTTTATCTTTTTTATGGAATTGATTTGTCTATTTTATTTTTATATGTCCATTGCTAACATATAGAAGTACAGTTGGTTTGTATCTTACTATATTGGTGAACTTGTTTGCTTGTTTGTAGATTTCAATACGTAGGATTACATCACTATGAAAACATAGTTTTACTCCCTCTTTGTGCCTTTATTTCTTTTTCTTGCTTTATAACCTTAACTAAATTGTCGTTGATGGAATTTTTTCTTAATTTTGTTGATTTTGTACTTTGCTTAGTGTGGTCTTACTATTAAAGTCTAATACAGAGAAATAACACCAGCTAGGATATGTACTTGATGCCAGACATCAATCTTGATCATTATCCTGGTATCACTATGCAGTTACCACTGCTGGGCTAGCGCTCTGAGACATACATTTGGATTGCTGGCATGTCAGACATCACTACCACCTATGCTGGACATCTAAAATAGATACCTCCAAGCGATGGGGTACTGCTATGTGGTTCACCTGGATAAGAACATCTGCTACATGCCTAAGGTCAGGAGTTCTCCTCAGTGCTAGAGGTTAAAGTGACAAAGACAAATGAGGCTTCTCTCCTTGATGGGTTATAGCTATTGAAAAATAGCAAACAGCTGTATAGAGGAATCTATGCAACTTTTATAGGAAAAAAAAATGTAGTAGACTGGCAGAGCTGGGCAGCATGCCAGGTGCTTGAGTGATGATCTGGGTGGTCATATTTGAGCTCTGATCAAAAACTTAGGAGATACCAGATGTGCAAGTCACCTGGGAATGGTGGTGTAGGCATCAGAAACATTGGACGCAAGGTTTGGAGAATGAAGCTGGGCAGTGCGATCAAAAGGTAAGTTAGAAGATGAGGCTAGAAAACTCATGTTTTTAAAGGAGGGCAGCCTCCATCCCAAGGACAGTAATATGTATTTGGAGGGCTTTGAGTAAGGCATTAAGATAATCATTGGCAAGTCTCTGGCTTGTCAGAAATGGATATAGTGGGCAGGAACAGAACAAGGTATTTTGTTGCTGATTCAGAGTCAAGATGAAGGCAAGCAGTAGACAAATGTTTGAGGTATGGAACTAATATTAACATATTTTGTGAGAGAGGAAACAGGTGGAATTAAGGATGGCCTTAGTTTAAGAAGTTGAGAATCTGGACAGATAGTCATGTGGTTCTGCTATGGAGCTCAACAATTAACTTAGCGTCAAGGTCCTACCACCTGGAGTTATGGGCAGACATCCCATTGAAAACCACGCTCTTACCAAGGGGAAACCACTTTACGGCAGAAGAAAATTAAAGGCTCTTGCACAAAGAGAAAGAGAGACAGAGACAGAGAGAAACAAAGTCAGAGAGAGATAGAGAGCAAGAGCAAGCTGTCTGTAGCCCTCAACTCATAAGAATGTTTTCTGAAATTGATTTGCTGAGTGCTTGGTAAACTTCTCCTTTGCAATGTTTTATTCATATTTTAATAGAGTTCTTTAATATGAAGCTCAAATATTTTTAATTAAGAAGGAAGTGCAGCCCCTGGGTAATATTGCAGCCACGTAGATAGCTGGTAATTAAACTTCTCTGTATATACAACTGCATTCAAGCCATTATGAATGAACCACTTTAAGCCTGCAATGTCGTTCTATGCATCTTTAAACAAACAAATGAATAGACTTATCTAATGGGCTTGGAGGCTGCACTTGCAGTGCATATGGCGTCAAAGTGAGTGTGTGTAGTAGCCAAGAGAAGGTGGGGCTTACTGAAAACTGGTCCTCTTCATAAGAAAGACAGACGAAAGGGCCAGAGTACAACTGCAGGTGCTTTCCTTGGGGGAAAGAAGCATACAGTAACTCATAATTTTTACCTTAATCTTCAGATCTCCATTTTTATCTCAGAACCCATTTATAGAAGAATACTTTTTAACTGTACTTTAGGCTTTGTTTAATCTAGACATATCGTTATTCAGTTAATTGCCACACTATTTAGCATAACATGTAAAGGGATTAGATTCGCCGTCTCCCTAGTGTCTTTCAGCCCAGTATTAGAACGGGAAATAGGTATCACCATATTTATTAAAAAGTAATAAAAGTCTATATACTTTTTTGCTCTCCAAGCTTTGTAAAAAATAGATTTTTAAATTAATTTTAAGTTTTAAAGGCCTTATTCCATTTGTATATAAAGTTCCACATTTTCTAAGTTGTATAATACTCTTTATTCAAAGGGAAGCCATCTGTCTGTCTTTGAATTTGTCATTGGAGTATGCCATTTGCAGCTGTTTTTCCAGCAATACCCCATTGTTTAAATAATATAGAAATGTGTTTCTGAGCCCTTGCTTGCTTCAGCTATAAGCATCTGCTCCAAGATCAGGTTCCCTGCAGTTGGGCATGTTTACTGCCCTGGCCCTGTTGTGCAGGTTCACTTAGAAGTAACTCGCCTACATGTGACAGTTCCATCACAGGTGCCCACTGGCCTCACGCTGCCCTGGAGCCAACTTGCAACAGGCTTCTCCAAGCAGAGTACTCCATCAAGCCTACCTGTATTTCCTTCCTTCTAAGCAGATAAGTCAAGGAGCCATGGGTGCAGTGGCCCAGAGCACTAACTCAAGTCAGACAGACCAGCAAGAGGCTTTGTGGCATTATTTCCTTTGAGACCTTGGACTTGTTATTTATGTCTTCAGCCTCAGTTAACTTATTTGAAGACCAGGGGTTGGGGGAAGACAATGCTTATAAGTTCAAAGCATTGTTTTGACTATGAAGTAAAAATACTGTGTGTCCCATAATGCAATAGGCCATTGTAAAAGAAAGACTGGTACATTTACTGACTGCTCAGTAATATGGAAACCACTGTTTCTGGCATTCTAAGGCAAATGAAAGCTTTGCAAATTAATAAAGTTCCAAATATTAATTACAATGACTGTTTGGTAAGTGACTGCTGTTATGGGCATATGGCCCTTGCATTCCACTGTTGAGTAAGCTCTACATAGAGTGAATTCATGTGTCCCTTATATGAAATATTTGGAAACAGGAGTGAGGATTCTTTTCATTCCCCCACCTTCTGTGTGCCTGCTCTGTTCCCAAAGCTAACTGTAGATGGTGTAGCTTCACGATTAATGGGCAGAATTAAATTGTGGCAAAACTAGCAGCATTTCATAGTCCAGAGTGCTGAATCATATTGAACATTACCACCAGTTAATAGCTTTCAGTAGCAGTCTGATATTTATGCTTCATCAGAATTCTACTCTCTCCTATCCCCCAGAAGACAAGCACCAACACTCATGCAAGCATGTACACATAAGAAAGAAAGAAAGAAAGAAAGAAAGAAAGAAAGAAAGAAAGAAAGAAAGAAAGAAAGAAAGAAA